>NW_024742063.1:0-7651 GCF_018991925.1 Homarus americanus | reverse complement strand
GACTTTGTTATACTCGATCTGGGGGCTTTGTTTTCCTCGTTCAGGAGACTTTGTTATACTCGATCAGGGGACTTTGTTATACCCGATCAGGGGACTTTATTATATTCGATGAGGGGACTCTGTTATATTCGATCAGGGGACTCTGTAATACTCGATGAGGGGACTTTGTTATACTCGACCAGGGGTCTTTGTTTTACTCGATCAGGTGGCTTTATTATACTCGATCAGGGGACTTTGTTATACTCGATCAGGGGCCTTTGTTATACTCGATCAGGGGCCTTTGTTATACTCGATTAGGGGACTTTGTTATACTCGATCAGGGGACTTTGTTATACTTGTTCAGGGGACTTTGTTATACTTGATCTGGGGACTTTGTTATACTCGATTCGGGGGCTTTGTTATACACGATCAGGGGGGCTTTGATATACTTGATCAGTGGCCTTTGTTATAATCGTTCAAGGGACTTTGTTAAACTCGGTCAGGGTCCTTTGTTATACTCGATCAGGGGAGTTTGTTATACTAGTTCAGGGGACTTTGTTATACTTGATCAGGGGACTTTGTTATACTCGATAAGGGGGCTTTGTTATACACGATCAGGTAGCTTTGTTATACTTGATCAGGGGCCTTTGTTATAATCGCTCAAGGGACTTTGTTATACCTTTTATCAGGGACTTTGTTACCTCGATCAGAGCCTTTGTTATACTCGACTCAGGGACTTTGTTATAATCGATCAGGAGACTTTTGTTATACTCTCGATGAGAGGGGACTTTGTTATACTCGGATCAAGACTTTCTTATACTCGATCAGGTAATTTTTTGTGTCACTCGCGATGAGGGGGCTTGGTTAAACTCGATCAGGGGACTTTGTTATACTCGATGATGGCACTTTGTTATACTCGATCAGGAGACTTTGTTATGCTCGATCAGGGGACTTTGTTATACTCGATCAATGATTTTGTTATCCTCGATCAGGGGATTTTGTTATACTCGATGAGGCGGCTTTCTTATACTCGATCAGGGGACTCTGTTATACTCGATGAGGGGACTTTGTAATACTCGATTAGGGGCCATTTTTATACTCGATCAGGGGACTTTGTTATACTCGAATAGGGGACTTTGTTATAATCGTTTAGGCGAATTTGTTATACTCGATCAGGGGACTTTGTTATACTCGATCAGGGGACTTTGTTATACTCGATCAGAGGCCTTTGTTATACTCGATCAGGGGACTTTGTTATACTCGATCAGGAGACTTTGTTATACTCGATGAGGGGACTTTGTTATACTCGATCAAGGACTTTCTTATCCTCAATCAAGGGACTTTGTTATACTCGATGAGGGTGCTTTGTTATACTCGATCAGGGGACTTTGTTATACTCGATGAGGGCACTTTGTTATACTCGATTAGGGGGCTTTGTTATACTCGATTGGGGACTTTGTTATTCTCGATCAGGGGAACTTTGTTATACCCGATCAGGGGACTTTGTTATACTCGATCAGGGAACTTTGTTATACTCGATCAGGGGACTTTGTTATACTCGTTCAGGCGCCTTTGTTATATTCGATCAGGGGCCTTTGTTATACTCGACCAGGGGACTTTGTTATACTCGATGAGGGGCCATTGTTAAACTCGATTAGGGGCCTTTGTTATACTCGAACAGGGGGTTTTGTTTTACTCGATTAGGTAACTTTGTTATACTCGATCAGGGGCCTTTGTTATACTCGATCAGGGGAGTTTGTTATACTCGTTCAGGGGACTTTGTTATACTTGATCAGGGGACTTTGTTATACTCGATAAGGGGGCTTTGTTATACACGATCAGGGGGCTTTGTTATACTTGATCAGGGGCCTTTGTTAGATTCGATGAGGGGACTTTGTTATTCTCGATCATGGGACTTTGTTATACTCGATGAGGGGCCTTTGTTATACTCGATGAGGGGACTTTGTTCTACTCGATCAGGGGAATTTGTTATACTCGTTGAGGGGACTTTGTTATATTCGATGACGGGACTTTGTTATAATCGATCACGGGACTTTGTTATACTCGTTGAGGGGCCTTTGTTATACTCGATCAGGGGCCTTTGTTATACCCGATCAGGGGACTATGTTATTCTCGATCAGTGGACTTTGTTATACTCTATGAGGGGGCTTTGTTATACTCGATAGGGGAACTTTGTTATACTCGGTGAGGGGACTTTGTTATACTCGATCAGGGGACTTTGTTTTACTCGATCAGGGGGCTTTGTTATACCCGATCAGGGAACTTTGTTATACTCGATCAGGGAACTTTGTTATACTCGGTGAGGGGACTTTGTTATACTCGATCAGGGGACTTTGTTTTACTCGATCAGGGGGCTTTGTTATACCCGATCAGGGGACTTTGTTATACTCGATCAGGTGCCTTTGTTATACTCGATCAGGGTCCTCTGTTATACTCGATCAGGGGACTTTGTTATACTCGAATAGGGGACTTTGTTATACTGGACCAGGGGAGTTTGTTATTCTCGATCACGGGACTTTGTTATACTCGATCAGGGGAATTTGTTATACTCGATCTGGGGACTTTATTATATTAGATGAGGGGACTTTGTTATTCCCGATCATGGGACTTTGTTATATTCGATGAGCGGCCTTTGTTATACTCGATCACGGGACTTTGTTATACTCGACCAGGGGACTTTGTTATTCTCGATCAGGGGCCTTTGTTATACTTGATCAGGGGGCTTTGTTATACTCGATCAGGGGACTGTGATATACTCGATCAGGGGACTTTGTTATATTCGATGAGGGGACTTTGTTATACTCGATGAGGGGGCTTTGTTATACTCGATCAGGGGACTTTGTTATACTGGATGAGGGGACTTTGTTATACTCGATTAGGGGTCATTTTTATACTCGATCAGGGGACTTTGTTATACTCGAATAGGGGACTTTGTTATAATCGTTCAGGCGACTTTGTTATACTCGATTAGGGGACTTTGTTATACTCGATCAGGAAACTTTGTTATACTCGATCAGGAAACTTTGTTATACTCGATCAGGAAACTTTGTTATACTGGACCAGGGGAGTTTGTTATTCTCGATCACGGGACTTTGTTATACTCGATCAGGGGAATTTGTTATACTCGATCAGGGGACTTTATTATATTAGATGAGGGGACTTTGTTATTCCCGATTATGGGACTTTGTTATATTCGATGAGGGCCTCGTTATACTCTCGATCAATGCACTTTGTTATACTCGACCAGGGGACTTTGTTATTCTCGATCAGGGGCCTTTGTTATACTTGATCAGGGGGCTTTGTTATACTCGATCAGGGGACTGTGATATTCTCGATCAGGGGACTTTGTTATACCCGATCAGGGGACTTTGATATACTCGATCAGGAAACTTTGTTATACTCAATCAGGGGCCTTTGTTATACTCATTCAGGCGCCTTTGTTATATTCGATAAGGGTCCTTTGTTATACTCGACCAGGGGACTTTGTTATACTCGATGAGGGGCCTTAGTTAAACTCGATCAGGGGCCTTTGTTATACTCGATCAGGGGACTTTGTTATACTCGATCAGAGGAGTTTGTTATACTCGATCAGGGGGTTTTGTTTTACTCGATCAGGTAACTTTGTTATATTCGATCAGGGGCCTTTGTTATAATCGTTCAGGGGACTTTGTTATACTCGATCAGGGGACTTTGTTATACTCGATCACGGGACTTTGTTATACTCGATCAGGGGACTTTGTTATATTCGATGAGGGGACTTTGTTATTCTCGATCATGGGACTTTGTTATACTCGATGGGGGCCTTTGTTATACTCGATGAGGGGACTTTGTTCAACTCGATCAGGGGAATTTGTTATACTCGATGAGGGGACTTTGTTATACTCGACCAGGGGAGTTTGTTATACTCGACCAGGGGACTTTGTTATACTCGATGAAGGGCCTTTGTTAAATTCGATGAGGGGCCTTTATTATACTCGACCAGGGGATCTTTGTTATACTCGATCAGGGGCCTTTGTTATACTCGATCAGGGAACTTTGTTAAACTCGATCAGGGGAGTTTGTTATAATCGTTCAGGGGACTTTGTTATACTCGATCAGAGGCCTTTGTTATACTCGATCTCGGGACTTTGTTATACTCGATCAGGAGACTTTGTTATTCTCGACCAGGGGAGTTTGTTATAATCGACCAGGGGACTTTGTTATACTCGATCTGGGGCCTTTGTTATACTTGATCAGGGGGCTTTACAATGAACAGGGACTTTGTTATTCTCGATAAGGGGGACTTTGTTATACTCGATCAGGGGCTTTGTTATACTCGTTCAGGGGACTTTGTTATACTCGATCAAAGGACTTTGTTATACTGGAACAGGGGTCTTTGTTAAACTCGATCAAAGGCCTTGTTATTCTCTCCTCGATCAGGGGACTTTTATATACTCGATCAGAGACTTTGTTATACCTGATCAGGGACTTTGCTATACTCTCGATCAACGACTTTGTTATCCTCGGGATCAGACTGTTATACGCGATGAAAAATGCTTTGTTATACTCGATCAGGGGACTTTGTTATACTCGATGAGGGGACATTGTTATACTCGATTAGGGGCCATTTTTATACACGATCAGGGGACTTTGTTATAATTGTTCAAGCGACTTTGTTATACTCGATCAGGGGACTTTGTTATACTCGATCAGTGGACTTTGTTATACTCGTCCAAGGGAGTTTGTTATACTCGATCAGGGGACTTTGTTATACTCGATGAGGGGACTTTCTTATACTCGATCAGGCGACTTTCTTATATTCGTAGGGGGGACTTTCTTATTCTCGATTATGGGACTCGTTATACCTGATGAGGGGCCTTTTGTTATACTCGATTAGGGACTTTGTTATACTTGACCAAGGGACTTTTGTTATACTCCGGATCAGGCCTGGTTATACTCTCGAGCAGGGCCTTTGTTTTTTACCCGATCAGACTTTGTTATACCTGACCAGGGCCCTTTGTAATATTTCGGATCAGGGGCCCGGCAGTATTTCTGGATCAGGGGGCTTTGTTATACTCGATCAGGGACTTGTTATTCTCGATCAGGGGGACTTTGTTATACTCGATCAGTGGACTTTGTTATACTCGATCAGGGAACTTTGTTATACTCGATGAGGTGGCTTTGTTATACTCGTTCAGGCGCCTTTGTTATATTCGATCCGGGGCCTTTGTTATACTCGACCATGGGACTTTGATATACTCGATGAGGGGCCTTTGTTAAACTCGATCAGGGGCCTTTGTTATTCTCGAACAGGAGACTTTGTTATACTCGATTAGGGGACTTTGTTATACTCGATCAGGGGGCTTTGTTTTACTCGATCAGGAAACTTTGTTATACTCGATCAGGGTCCTTTGTTATAATCATTCAGGGGATTTTGTTATATTCGATTAGGGGCCATTTTTATACTCGATCAGGGGACTTTGTTAAACTTGAATAGGGGACTTTGTTATAATCGTTCAGGCGACTTTGTTATACTCGATGAGGGGACTTTGTTATACTTGATCAGGGTACTTTGTTATATTCGATCAGGGGACTTTGTTATACTCGATCAGGGGACTTTGTTATACTCGATCAGGGGACTTTGTTATATTCGATGAGGGGACTTTGTTATATTCGATGAGGGGACTTTGTTATACTGGATGAGGGGACTTTGTTATACTCGATTAGGGACTTTGGTTATATTCGAGAGGGACTTTGTTATACCGGGATGAGGACTTTGTTATACCTGATTAGGGTCATTTTATACTCGATCAGGGACTTTGTTATACCTTATCAGGGACTTTGTTGAGCCTGACCAGGATCTTCGGTTATAATTTCGATTAGGGCCGCCGTTATACTCTGATCAGGGGGCCGGTTATACCCGATCAGACTTCAGGTTATTCTCGATCAGGAACTTTCATACCGACCAGGGGGCTTTTGTTATACTCGATCAGAACTTTGTTATACTTCCGGATCAGGGCCTTTGTTATACCTGTTCAGGCGCGTTTGTTATATTCGATCAGGGGCCCTTGTTATACTCGACCAGGGGACTTTGTTATACACGATGAGGGGACTTTGTTATTCTCGATCATGGGACTTTGTTATACTCGATGAGGGGCCTTTGTTATACTCGATGAAAGGACTTTGTTCTACTCGACCAGGGGAGTTTGTTATACTCTATCAGGGGACTTTGTTATATACTCGTTCACGGGACTTTGTTATACTTGATCAGGGGACTTTGTTATACTCGATGAGGGGGCTTTCTTATACTCGATGAGGGGGCTTTGTTATACTTGATCAGGGGCCTTTGTTAAAATCGTTCAGGGGACTTTGTTATACTCGATCAGCGGACTTTGTTATACTCGGTCAGGAGAATTTGTTATAGTCGACCAGGGGAGTTTGTTATACTTGACCAGGGGACTTTGTTATACTCGATGAGGGGCCTTTGTTACACTTGGATGAGGGCCTTGTTATACTAGACCATGGACTTTGGTTATACCCGGATCAGGGGCCTTTTGATAAACCCGGATCAGGGCCTTTGTTATACTGTTCAGACTTTTGGTTATACTTGATCAGGCTTTATATACTCGAGTAGGGCTTTGTTACACTCGATCAGGGCTTTGCTATACTTGAACAGGGCCTTGTTATAATCACCAGGGGACTTTGCTATACTCTGGACTCAGACTTTGTTATACTCTCGATCAGGGGACTTTGTTATAATTCTCGACCAGGGAGTTTGTTATACTCGATCAGGGTACTTGTTACACCCGATGAGGGGCCTTTGTTAAACTCGATCATGTGACTTTGTTACACTCGATGAGGGGCTTTGTTATACTCGATGAGGAGACTTTGTTCTACTCGATCAGGGGAAATTGTTATACTCGATGAGGGTACTTTGTTATACTCGATCATGGGACTTTGTTATACTCGATCAGGGGCCTTTGTTATACCCGATAAGGGACTTTGTTATACTTGATCAGGGGACTTTGTTATACTCTATGAGGGGGCTTTGTTATACTCGATCAGGGAACTTTGTTATACTCGATCAGGGGACTTTGTTATACTAGTTCAGGGGACTTTGTTATACTTGATCAGGGGACTTTGTTATACTCGAAAAGGGGGCTTTGTTATACTCGATCAAGGGCCTTTGTTATACTCGATCAGAGGACTTTGTTATACTCGACCAGGGGAGTTTGTTATACTTGATCAGGGGACTTTGTTATACTCGATTAGGGGACTTTGTTATACTCGATCTGGGGGCTTTGTTATACTCGATCAGGGATCTTTGTAATACTCGATCAGGGGCCTTTATTATAATCGTTCAGAGAACTTTGTTATAAGCGATCAAAGGACTTTGTTATACTCGATCAGGGGACTTTGTTATACTCGATCAGGGGACTTTGTTATACTCGATGAGGGGCCTTTGTTATACTCGGGCAGGGGCCTTTGTTTTACTCGATCAGGGGACTTTGTTATACTCGACCAGGGGTCTTTGTTATACTCGAACAGGGGCCTTTGTTATACTTGATCAGGGGGCTTTGTTATACTCGATCAGGGGACTTTGTTATTCTCGATCAGGGGGACTTTGTTATACTCGATCAGTGGACTTTGTTATACTCGATCAGGGAACTTT
>NW_024742062.1:0-10161 GCF_018991925.1 Homarus americanus | reverse complement strand
TGTTAAGTAAGAAATACTCAAGATCTGAATGCTAATACTTACCATTTGGTTGTAGTGTCATTGAGATAAACAACATAACATTATTACAGCCTGTCTGCTATAGTATGTGGACATTAGTGATAACTCTTCATGTCAACTTTGGGATAAACCTGAGCCATGACGAAATGTGCCTAGGCATGAAGAGAAATTGTATTTATGAGTGTTTTTTTTGTGTACGCTACAAAAATATACTATACAATATTAATAGTGAAAATATGTGTGTAATGATCAGAGGTGATGCATTTCCCGTTACGTAAGTGAGATTTGGTAAACAAGTAGAAAATTAGGTGATTGGACAGAAATGCGGCAGGCAAGACTATTGACTTTGTCTCACAATCCGAGGCACCACGCCACCACCACACCACACTCCATAAAGCCTGGTACTATAACACCTTAGACTTTGCTTGAGGATAAATAAAGTGGTAGATTTTTTCCTTTTTCAGCATTACATTGTCACTGCAGGACAGGTATTATTTACTCCACGTTAGGTGAATGAAAAGCGTCCATACTACACTAATTATCTATGTCAACGTTGCCGGGCACATGTATGGAGACAAATTTTATCATTGTGGTCCCAGGCTACTGTGTGCACCTCATGTCTCACTGAGTAACTTAGAGGCTTCAGATTCACGTTCAGATACTCGCGGGGGTTCACACCTCACGGAAAGAATGGATTGACAACGCTGAGTGTACTAGTCGGAAATGTCCCCAACTGTACATAAAAAAAATGAGATACTTTGGTTATATAATTAGGGACGAGGGGATAATAACAGAAATATTAATGGGCAAAGTTGAGGGTAAGAGGGCCAGGGGATGAAATTAAAACCTTGGGGGATTGTTAAAAACAGTCCGAGAAAGTTTAGAGTGGAGGACTGTGGTCGCCAACCCTCATATATATGGGGACGGCACTCTTGATTGACTGAGGTTAGGTTCTTGATCATTTTTTTTTTTTTGGTAAAAATTTATTTCCTCCGCCATTTTTGGATGTTCTTAATTAAACTGAAGAAGTTTTCTTCTATTGGAATGTTTCCTAACTTGGCTCCTTAACCCGGGCACCCGTTCTTAAAAATTACTCCTAACATTTCTGTGATAATTAAATTAGGTTAGGTTTAATTTCGTCAGCGTTTTGCGTGTTTTACCTCACGATTTCCCTTTACCTCAAAGCCCTGCCCACTCTGTGCGATAAAAATAAAATTTTCAAGTGAAATCTCAAAGTATAAAAAAAATCGAAAAATATAAATTTCCGACGAAAATGCAATAAAGTGACCATTTTCGAATCTTTACCAAGTAAGGTTAGGTTAGGTTCGGTTATATTAGGTAATGTTAGATTAGGTAGGTTTAGTTGGTTGGTTTAGTTTGTTTTAATGTAAGTGTATGATACTGCAGGTACCATGGTGCTAAAGACTGCGATAATGATCTTAACAATTATTAAAATTAATTATTCATGACAAATTTCTGACAACAATGTAGGTTCTGGTCTAACCATGACTAAACTGATAATGACGATAAGCAAAACCACCCAACCAAATTCAACTTTAAAATATCTCAAGATCTTTAGGTTTGGTTTAATTGGTTCGTTTTGTCTGTTGTCATTAAGGCCGCGCCCAAAAACACATCGTTGCCAAAAATATGAACTAATGACTGTTTGCACTTACGGTATGACTAAGTGGTACAGGTGCTGGTGGTGGGTGGTCAGGTCCTCAGTGACTCGAGAGACTTGTCATTCATGTTTTTTACTTCTCTTAAAGTGGGTTTGTGCCTATAATCCCCCTTGCCAGGTTAGTGTCCTCGTCAGTCAGTTCGAAGGCAGGGAAAAATTACTTCTCTTGTGAATGTGGATCACGTAAGCCTGGCGAGTTGTTAAGGCCAGTATGGATACAACATGGTGAGAGTTAAGCTTTTTGTAGGTATACAAGGTAATGTGACCAATACTACACTCGACCACCTTTACTTCCCCAACAGCAAAGTTAGGAAAACACATCCACAACTGGGTGAACTAACTCTGCTGTATGTGATTCTTACACTTCACAAGGCTTATTATCTAAGTCCTGGGTGTCCATGACATCAAACCCTGGAACAATTTTACTATTTCAAGGATACTTGATTTCTACAGTTGAATCAGTGAACCTCTAACTCATTTACCACTGAAGGCCATAGTTTGCACCACAACACTATTACCTGTAGCTTGTGTAACGTCTGGCTAGGACTCGGGGTTCAGTGATGGTGTGATAAATATTGTAATTTATCCAGGAGCCTCGTGCAGCGTCGAGATCACCACCTTCACCAGCATTTAACATGCCATTAAGAGGCTTTGGCGTGTTAAGCTTCTTCAAATGTGCAATGATCCCTTGATTCATTGACTATAACATACCAGGGGCGTTAGGAGGTAGACACTGCGGGCTGATGTCATGGTCAGGTGAACTTTCTCTTACAGACTTGGTGCATTATCTTCCCTTAAAGAGCACCGCTTTGTCGGCAGTTTTTTATATACATCTTGTTATTTGGAGTGCAACTGTTTCTGAACCGTTGATAGAAAACATTCCATTTATTTTGTACTGTTCATTTCTGATTAAAAGGACGAATGATTACTTCGCTCTACCCAAACTACCGAATCAGAGCCCTGACGACCATCCTCTTCCTAAGTTTTTCAACCATTTTTAGTCTAAACTCTACTGTATATCAAAGCACTGTCGTCTCTTCTTGGCGTTCTCATAAAAACTTTAATCCTTTTTAGTCACACGCTAAGGCACTGTTGTTCATGTTAACCTACACTTTAAATCCTTTCCCTAGTTGACAACAACACGTCCACCGGCAGCCATTTAAACTCGGCTTAAAAAGATCCCACTTTTCTAATATTACCGAACCGATATATAAGATAGTACTACATAACAATATATAAATTCGTTAATTAATTTATAATTGCAGATATCACAACCGATTTACGCTTTTATCTATTATGAAATAATACTAAATTAAAACAAAATGAAAGTTATTAATATGATGGCGGCTGGTCGGTAGTCAGTGGGCCGGGCTGAGTGTAGGAAAAAACGAAATTTTTAGTAATTCTTTGGTGGCTTAACAATATTCGATGTACTAGGGCTTAATAATAATAATAATAATAATAATAATAATAATAATAATAATAATAATAATAATAATAATAATACATCGATAAATCATTTTTCTTTTTCGTTTGCTGTATTTTTTCATGAGTTTTAAGTTTTAAATTTTTTATATTATTTTACTATAAATTACGTTACGTTACGTTACATTACGTAACGTTACGTTACATTATTTTATGTTTGGTAACAGTACATAGATTAATAGTTAAATCTAATCCCATACAGCTTGCATTTTGTTAACTTGACTGTATGGGATCAACGAAGATTAGTCCAGCTATTTCACCTTAAGATTAACCACCCTAATTATAATCTAACCTAACCTAACCTAACCTAATCTAATCTAAACTAACCCAACCCAACTTAATCTCCCCAAAAAGTGTTAGAGGTTAATCTTAGGGTAAAATAAACTGCAGGGACTAATCTTCAGGTGAGCCGTACGTGTTCGTATCTGTGGTGTAATGGTCAAGCAAGCTCGCCTCGCAAGAGAGCGGACCTGGGTTCGATCCCCGGCATGGTTAAACTATGGACAAGGTTCTTTAAGCATTTGCCTCTGTCTACCCAGTAGTAATTGGGAACCTGATTGTTAATAGATTTACTAATCGTATTCCGGGGTAATGGTTCGCCAGTGCAGTTGCGAATTGGCCGGTCTTCTCGCACTATTCCTTGACACGCTCCTTAAACAAATTCACCCCTAGGTGACCCTTGGGCCAGCCATCCTCGTTACACGAGGGGCAACCATTTATTAAACACGAGAGCGTCTCACTGGCAGTATGTGGTGTGAGTGATACAACATAAACACTTAAAATGTCAACAGTTAAAAGTCATAGACATCACAGACTATCGACTCGGGCAAAAAGTTGCCTCATTATCTAGTGTGTGGTGCGGTGGTAGTTGTAGTGCGGTGGTAGTTGTGGTGTGGTGGTGGTTGTCGTGTAGTGGTGGTTGTGGTGTAGTGGTAGTATTTATGTTGTGGTATTTGTTGTGTGGTGGTTGTGGTGTAGTGGTAGTATTTATGTGGTGGTATTTGTTGTGTGGTGGTTGTGGTGTAGTGGTAGTAGTTATGTGGTGGTATTTGTTGTGTGGTGGTTGTGGTGTAGTGGTAGTATTTATGTGGTGGTATTTGTTTATTATTAATTGGTTGTGGTGTGGTGGTGGTTGTGGTGTGGTGGTGGTTATTAGGGTGTGGTGGTGGTTGTGGTGTAGTGGTAGTGTTATGTTGTGGTATTTATTGTGGTGGTTGTGGTGTGGGATGTTAGTTATTGGTGTGGTGGGGTGGTTGTTGAATTGTAGTGGTGGTTATTGGTGTAGTGGTGGTTGTGGTGTGGTGTGATATTTATGTAGTGGTATTTGTTGTGTAGTGGTTGTGGTGAAATGGTGGTTATGTGGTGTGGTGGTGGTTTGTGAGATTGGTTGTGGTGTGGTGGTGGTGGTTGTAGTGTAGTGGTAGTATTTATGTGGTGGTATTTGTTTGTAACGTTGGTATTTGTTTATTCCATGGTGGTTGTGGTGTGGTGGTGGTTATTGGTGCAGTGGTAGTTGTGGTGTGGTGGTGGTTGTCGTGGAGTGGTGGTTGTGGTGTAGTGGTGGTTGTGGTGTAGTGGTAGTATTTATGTGGTGGTATTTGTTGCGTGGTGGTTGTGGTGTGGTGGTGGTTATGGTGTGGTGGTGGTTGTGAGGTGGTTGTGGTGTGGTGGTGGTGGTTGTGTGGTGGTGGTGGTTGTGTGGTGGTTGTAGTGTAGTGGTAGTATTTATGTGGTGGTATTTGTTGTGTGGTGGTTGTGGTGTGGTGGTGGTTGTGGTGTGAATTGTTGGTGGTGGTTGTGAATTGTGGTGGTGGTTGTCGTGTAGTGGTAGTATTTATGTGGTGGTATTTGTTGTGGAGTGGTTGTGGTGTGGTGGTGGTTGTGGTGTGGTGGTGGTTATCGTGTAGTGGTGGTTGTGGTGTAGTGGTAGTATTTATGTGGTGGCATTTGTTGCGTGGTGGTTGTGGTATAGTAGTGGTTATGGTGTGGTGGTGGTTGTGAGGTGGTTATAGTGTGGTGGTGGTTGTGGTATAGTAGTGGTTATGGTGTGGTGGAGTGGTGGTGTGGGGGTGGTTTTGGTATGGTGGTGGAGTGGTGGTGTGGGGGTGGTTTTGGTATGGTTGTGGTGTGGTGGAGTGGTGGTGTGGGGGTGGTTTTGGTATGGTTGTGGTGTGGTGGAGTGGTGGTGTTGGGGTGGTTTTGGTATGGTTGTGGTGTGGTGGTGGTTATAGTGTAAAGAGGTCCTGTGTGTGTGTGTGTGTGTGTGTGTGTGTGTGTGTGTGTGTGTGACTAATAAGCTGCACACTATGTAACACACACACACACACACACACACACACACACACACACACACACACACACACACACACACACACACACCCTGAACCAGTTACCTTGACACTGTCTTAATCATTATTCTTGTTATCAAACCAATTATGTAGAGATGAAGATTGAATTATTACCGCAATTAGACAACAGTTCTGATCTGGCCGCTGTTTTTATAGACCCCATAACGAAAACAAATAATTGGCGGCGGTCAGACAGCTACTCTTACCTTTGGTAAGCTGTCTTGCTCAGCCCGGATTGATGTTCATGATGGGATCCCGACTCCGCTTTTATCATATGGCCCTTGTCAAGAGTTGGCCATTATTTCCAAGGAATTCCCCAAACCTATTTTAAAGGTCACCCAAGTCAACAGGTTGAAGGAACTCCCTATCTCTACAAACACGTCCCCTTCTGATGCAAGAGCTTACCTTCTCAAGGAGTTTGCTGACGTGTTGGTTACGAAGAAATCTTTGGGATCCACACCACTCAAGCCGATGGTGGGTCCACCTATGAAGATTCATCTTAAGGATGGTGCCACACCTTTTGCCATCCACACCCCTCGCTTGATTCCTCACGCCTACAAGGAGCTAGTTAGACAAGAGCTTGACTCCATGGCTGCTCAGGGAATCATCAAGCCGGCCGGAGACGAACCTTCATGGCTGCTCAGGGAATCATCAAGCCGGCCGGAGACGAACCTTCACCTTGGTGCCACCCTCTCGTCCCCGTCGCCAAACCTCGTGGTGGAGTACGGATCACCACCGATGTGTCAAAACTTAACCAGCAAGTTTCCCGTCCAGCCCACCCTTCACCCACACCCTTCGCAGCTGTTCGAAATGTGGACCCGAAGGCGAAGTTTTTTTACAACGATGGACGCCTTATGTGGTTATTGGCAGATCGAGTTGGCCGAAGAAGACCAGCATTTGACCACATTCATCACACCATATGGAAGATATCAGTATTGCAGAGGCCCCATGGGATTTGCCGCTACGGGCGATGCATTCTGTCAACGTGGTGACGCGGCCCTTCAAGGAGTCACGAATTGTGTCAAGGTGGTTGATGATATTTTACTCCATGACGAAGACTACTGTGCCCACCTCTCCCGAATATATGAAGTTCTCACCAGATGTCGAAAGTAAGGGATTACCCTCAACGCTGACAAGTTTGTAGTCGCCGCACCATCAGTGAACTTCTGTGGGTACACTCTCTCAGCAGACCCGGAGAAATTAAGTGGAATCAGGGATTTTCCAACCCCTGCCAACCTGACAGACCTCCGTTCTTTTTTGGGTCTGGTCAATCAGCTGGCTGAATTTTCACCTGACATCTCCGCCGCAGCCCAGCCGTTACGCCCCCTGCTGAGCCCCAGGAGGACATTCCTGTGGACCCCAGATCATCAAGAGGCCTTCCAGCGAGTCAAGCAGGCCCTCTTAAGTCCACCTGTCCTCGCCTGTTACGACCCAGCCCTACCCACCGTCCTCCAGACTGACGCTTCCAGACTCTACGGCGTTGGTTACGCCCTTCTGCAGGACCATGGCGATGGACAACTCCGCTTAATTCAGTGTGGATCCCGGTTCCTGACGGACGCCGAGACCCGATATGCCACGATTGAGCTGGAGATGTTGGCTGTTGTCTGGGCGATGGCGAAGTGCCGCTTCTACCTGATAGGACTTCAGCACTTCACCCTCTTCACGGATCATCGCCCTCTTGTACCTATTATCAATCACTACTCTTTGGTTGCAGTAGAGAATCCTCGCCTTCAACGTTTGAAAGAGAAGCTCTCGCCTTATCTCTTCACGGCTGTGTGGCGTGCCGGTAAGCTAATGTGCATCCTGGATGCCCTGTCCCGCGCCCCTGTCAGTCGCCCCACCCCAGAGGACGAGATGTTGTGTTCTACAACTGCCGCATCCCTCAAGTCAGTAGTCTCATTGAAGGCTGTCTTCACATCAGAAGAGTCTACAGCACCGGATGCAGACAAGACCCTTGAAGATCTCCGCACCGCAGCCTGGGCCGACCCTTCCTATATCCGGCTCGTCGACTGTGTGTCCCAGGGATTTCCATCTAACCGATACGACCTTCATGAATCGCTACTCCTGTACTGGAAGATACGCGAGGACCTCTATTGTGACGGAGACCTCGTCTTGTATGGTCCACGAGTAGTCATTCCTGCTGCCCTACGCCGCCGTACCTTGACGACAGCCATTAAGGAGTGGAGGCCACCAAGCGACGGGCGAAGCAGACTGTATTTTGGCCCGGAATCGATGCGGACATTGCAAGTACCGTCCGTGCCTGTGAGCCGTGCCAGATTCTGCAACCCAGCCAGCAACAGGAACCTTTAATGTGCGACGATAACCCTTCAAGACCCTTCGAGTCGGTGTCGGCCGACTTCTTTGCAGTGGCAGGGAAGTCCTTCCTCGTCATTGCCGACCGATTGTCTGGATGGCCTGTTGTCGTCCCCTGTGGTAGTGATACAACGGCTACTGCTACCATCCGGAATTTCAGACATTACTTCGGAGAAGTTGGTGTTCCCCTCCGCCTCAGGACTGATGGTGGACCCCAGTTCACCAGCCACGAGTTCCAGGACTTCATGGACCGTTGGGGAGTCAGTCATGTCGTGACCTCGCCCCACTACCCCCAGGCGAATGGACACGCTGAAGCCACAGTCAAGACTGTTAAACACCTGATCCTTAGGGTGTCACCCACAGGAAATATCGACTGTGAGGACTTCGATCGAGGTTTGTTAGAGTTACGCAACACTCGGAACTTCACCGGACGCTCCACAGCCCAGGTTCTATGTGGATATCATCTCAGGTCTTGTGTTCCTGCCCACCCGAAGTCTTTTTCTCAAGAAGGGCAAGCCAAGACTGAAGAATATGACCGCCGTGCAGCAGAACGAGCCGCAGATGTCGCTGCTCGGTACGACTGTCATGCCCGCCCCCTTCCCAGGTTGAGTATCGGCCAGCAGGTCAGGATTCAAGATCAGGTATCTCACCGCTGGGACAAGGTTGGGGTTGTCATGGGAATTGGCCGGTCCAGGGACTACCAAGTGCGTCTTCCGAGTGGTAGAGTATGGTTGAGGAACCGTCGTTTCCTCCGACCTGTGGAGCTGCCTAGTGTTGACCCTTCCCCAGTTGAGTCCCCTAATGTGATGTCTTTACAGTAAATCCGTCCCCACCTTGTGTTTCTGCCCCGGTACTCCGCAGGTCCGAGCGGCTCAGAAACAAAAGGTCCGCTCAAGATGAAACTATGAGCGTATAGGGGGGAGGGAGGTGTATAATATGGACACGAAGTAGTACCTAAAGCTGTGTATTCTTATATTACTCTATTAATTATGTATAGTAAAGTATTACAGAACATGTATTAATCCTATGTAATATTTCCATTTATTATGCACCATGTTATGTATGTGAATTATCATATTTACATAGTATGTATTCAGCTTGTGAATGCTGGTATCTGTGCATGCCAGCGCGGAGTGATACAGGTAGTTGAGATCACTAGTCCTTATGGTGTGGAAGCCAGTTTCTTTGTTCCTCTGTATATCTCCCGTACGAGAATAAGAACCTATTTCAAGATAATAAGTGTTTGTGTGTACCCTCAGTAGTGTAGAACATTTTGGGGGTATCAAAGACAAACATAGAAGTCTCACCCCGCCCTCCCCCAACAATCCCCCCATCCCCCCTCTCCACCCACAACCCAGGACCACGGTGTGTAAAGTTAAGGCGTTCGAATTTTAATTGGGTTGATAATGAAATAATGCATGTGAGGAGGAGAAGAAGAAGAAGAAGATTTCGTTAGGTTACGTTAGGTTAGGTTAGGCTAGATTAGGTTAAGTTAGGTTAGGTCTGGTCAGGTTACATTATGCATGAAGGTATTCATTTATATGTATATTTATGATCTACAGGATCGTTTATGGCCAGTCAAAGGCTTCTAGAAAAGATAAATATATAGAAGTTATCACTAATGGCCAATTATCCCTATTTAGTGTAACATACAGTATATATTAGGTGGAGTTCCGCTTTTATTTGTTTGTTTTCGTATTATTTAAGTCATTTATTTGTTAACATTTAGCTTAGAATAAGTAAATATTATACAAAACAAAACATTGAAAAACTCACAAGTGAATTTGTAACATATAATCAAGTCGAGATAATATTACCAATACCACGTGCTGGTCAAGCTCCGAAAGAGTTGTCCGGGGGTCTAGCTAACCTCTGGTCGGGGCTTGACCAGCACGAAAAAAAAAAACAAATTTTTTACTAACGTGATTTTGGCAACCTGTGGTGTAATAGTCAGCATGCTCGCCTTGCAAGCGAGTGGACCCCTGTTCGATTCCCGGACAGAGTGAAACTATGAGCATTTTTTTTTACGTCACGTCATTTGGCTTTCTATTTACCAGTAAATGGGAACCTGGATGTTAATCGATTTGCGGATCTTATTCTGGAATAATGGTTAGCCAGTGCAGTTGCCGAGTTGTCCGGTCTTCTCAGACTATTCATTGAAACTGCGTCATACAACTCGTTAACTTAGGGTGTGGTTGTGGTGTTGGCGACAGATTCTAACACCTTAAACAAATTCACGCCTAGGTTGCTCTAGAGCCTGCCATCCTCGTACACGAAGGGCAACGATTATTGTTACGTGTATAATATTACCATCAC
>NW_024742061.1:0-25780 GCF_018991925.1 Homarus americanus | reverse complement strand
CCCCCAGCACCATAGACCCCAAAACCTGGGGGATCTACGAAGTGAGGCCCTTCGTCCCAGAGCCCCTGCGATGCTTCAGATGCCAGAAATACGGGCACCATCAGACAAGGTGCACGTACAGGGAAATCTGCGCAGTCTGCGCACAGAAGCACGGCACACAGTCCTGCCTCACCAAGCTGAAAAATGGGGAAAAAATTGCCCCCAAGTGTGCCAACTGCGGGGGCAAACACCACGCCTGGAATCCTGGATGCTCCGAGAGAACAAAGAGGGTCCAGGCAAACCGACCAGCAGCAAGACCGGCCCCCACCGCCTTCACACCAGCCCCACCAAGTACCTTCGTGTGGGGAACCCAAAGGCCCAAACAACAAAGACAACCTCCTCAGCCAGTCAACACCCAAAGTGCAGCCCAGTTTCCTGGCCTCACTACAGCCACACCTCAGCCACCCAAGCAGCAGAGAACGACAACCACGAGAAAGACAAAAGAAGCACACACCAAGGCACCAGAAGGAATGATACACATATCAGACCTAGCCAATGTACTGACGACCTTCGCGGAGGGCCTAGCCGGACTACTGGGCCACAAGATCCAACCCACACAGCTCCAAATACTCATGGGGAGCGTCCTCCGGCAAGTCGCCACAGCTCCAGCCACCTCAGTGGAGGAAGCCACGCCGGTCCGCACACGAGTAACAGCCGAGGTACACTCTACACCGAAGAAGGCCACCAGAGAACCCAAGACACCGACAGCTCCCAGAAAGAAACTGGACGTTTCAACTCCCCTGAACCGAACCACGGCCCAGAAGGCAAAAACCACAGAACACGAAGACATGGACCTGATTCAGTTGGAATCGAACTTGGACATCTCCATCGAGGACCACCAGAAGTCCCCGATGAAACAGTGGTGGAAAACGTCAGCACCCTGAACATCCTAACATGGAATGCTCAGAGCATCAAAAACAAGAAACACCTCCTACAAGAAGCAGCAGCCAAGGACAAGCTTGACATCATACTCCTACAAGAAACACTTCTACAAGAACACCACTGTTTCAAATTCAGCGGTTACAAGACATACAGGAGGCATTTCACGCAGGCGTCAACAAGAGGATGTATGATCTTGGTCAAGTCAAGCATACCCTCCGCTGATGTCACGCAGCAATTTCCATGTGGGGAAAACATCGAGACACAGGCCGTCAAAGTAACCCTCCAAGAACGGGAATTAACTGTTCACAACATCTACAAGAACCCAAGGGGCTCACTGGAGGTTACTCAATTATTTGCTTCGGCCGCCGACCACGCCACACTCATAGGAGGGGATTTCAACGCACATCCTCCCTTCCTAAGCTCGGCAAGCCCCACAAATGAAGACGGCCTACACCTATACACCACCTTTCAAGATACACCCGAGATCTGCCTCCTGAACACCGGAGAGCCCACCCACACTAGGGGAGGAAGGCTAGATCTAACCTTCGTCTCCAGTGCACTACAGCCTTCGGCCTCCTGGCAGATACACCCCACGCTGACCAGTGACCACTTCGCCACCCTAACAACGCTGAAGGTGAACAAACTCCCCACTCCACCCCCCCCGAGATGGAGATACAACACTCAAAAGGCAGACTGGGGACTCTTCAAGAAACACCTGGCTAAGTGGCGCGAAAAATCACAGCCGGCCGGCGCAGCACCCGCGGATGAGACAACCCTCCACCACCAATTGGTCGAGGCGTTTCACCTAGCGGCAGAAGAGGCAATCCCAAAAACAAAACCCACATCAAGACAGTACAATGATTACTGGTACTACTGTCCCAGGGTGAAAGAACTCAACCACAGAGTGAACATGGCCCGAAGAAACTACAGGAGAAATCCCACGGCAACAAACAGACATCTCCTGCAAGTCATAGTCAAGGATACCAGGGAAGAGAAGGAAGAAATTAAAAACGCAAGCTGGCTCAAGTGGTGCTCCGAACTCAACGAGCACACCACCCTTGGCAAGATGTGGGCCCAGATCCGAAGGGCATCTGGGAAGGCAACACCACCACCACCAACTCATCCCAACCCAGAAGAGGAAGCCGAGAGACTTGCAAAACTGTTCTCTGACCGAGCAGCAACGAAGAACCTCCCGAGACAGGCGGAGGAGACACAACGGCGTCTGCGACAGGTCAGACTCCAGATGATCCAAGAGGCCTGCAACAGTGAAGATGACACTGACAGACCATTCAACCAGCAAGAACTCCAGAAGTCGCTAAAACGAAGCAAGGATACAGCTCCAGGGGCCGACAGGATAACCTACTCCATGCCCTCTCATGCCGGTACAGCCGGACACGAGGCTCTGCTGCAAGCCATCAATGCTTCGTGGACAGCACAAAGACTCCCACCGGAATGGAAGAAGGCAGACATACAGCCCATTCCGAAGCCCAGAGAACCAGACAAGCCGAGGCCCATCTCCCTTCTCAGCTGCATAGCGAAGACCGGAGAAAGAATGGCTCTCAACCGACTCAAGTGGAAAGTAGGCAGCCCACACCCTCACATCTTTGCTTACACCGAGAACACCGGCACAGGCAACAACATCGCCGAGATACTCAGCACAGTGGACAACAAACCAGCTCTGGTGGTCTTCCTCGACCTGGAGAAAGCCTTCGAACTAGCAAATCCTTTGGCCATTACAACTACGCTCGCTAAAAAAGGCGTCAAAGGAAGGTTGCTGGGGTGGATCCAGAACTACCTCACACAGAGAGTAGCACGAGTACGCTTTCAGGGAGCAACCTCAAGCTACAGGGTCCACGAAAACGGAACCCCACAAGGAGGCATCCTCAGTCCAATGCTGTTCAATGTCCTGATGGAAAATCTAGTCAAACTTCCCTTCAGACAAACAGCCAAGCTCCTATGCTATGCAGACGACTTACAGCTTATAGTAAGAGGATCGAACAGACTAGCCAACACGCAACACGCACTCCAACTTATAGAAGAGGAGTGCAACAGACTTGTACTCAAGATAAATCCAGCCAAGTCGAAAGCGATGGCCATCTGCACAAACACACCAGACAAGTTGCTCTCCATACAAAACACGCCGGTAGTCTGGACCAACGCCCACCAGTGTCTTGGAATCTGGTTTGACCAGAACCTCACCTTCAAGCCGCAACTCGAGTATCTCAGGCACAGGACGAAGAGCAGACACAATATAATGAGGTCGCTCACCAGCAAATCCGCAGGAGCAAACCTTCATGTGCTCAAAGCCTACTACACAGCCGCCATCAGATCGCTGGTAGATTACAGTGCTCCAGCACTCATTGGACTGAGAGAAGACCAAATAGCTAAGCTAGAAGTCATTCAAAACAATGCTCTCAGGACCATGCTCGGAGCACCCATGTGGACCAGAATTTGCAATCTGCAAATGGAAACCGAGCTACCACCCCTGGCAGTACGGGTCAAGCAGGTGACAGCCTGTCTCCTCGCCAAAATCTGTAGAGCAGACAAGCCCACAGTTGCCAAGATTCGAATCAGTGCCTCCCTCCACCTCGACCACAGAGTGCGAGGGGCCACCTGGTCGCACGAGGCAAGCGAGGTCATCCGACACCTGCAAGCAGAAACACTCGTCAAGAACAACCAAGACACACGAGACAATGGTTACACTGTTCCTCCACCATGGAGCCCTCCACCAGCCACACTCAAATTCACCGACCTCGGCGATAGTAAAGCCAACCTCCAGAAGGAGGACCTCCAAAAAATATCTCTCCAAGCCATAGCCACCGAGACACCGGCTGATGCAGCATCATACTTCACAGACGGCTCGGTGGACCCAAAACATCACAGATCCGGAGCTGCCTTCTACACCCAAGGTCAGACCCTCAAATGGAGACTTTCCAACGACTGCTCCACCCTACAAACAGAACTGGTAGCAATCTCAAAGGCCCTACAACACGCTGCAACACAACACAACAAGTCCGTCATAATTCACACGGACTCGAAATCGGCCATGCAGGCGCTGCAACACAGTCAACCAAGAGACAACGTCCACATCATCACCTCGATCCTCGCACAGCTACAGGAATTCCAAAGCCAACACCGACCAGTCGTCTTACACTGGATTCCCAGTCATGTAGGGATCGGAGGAAATGACGTGGCAGACGAAGCAGCCAAGGCAGCTACACGTTCTAGTAGCGTACACATCCAGGTTCCAGCAAGTGTGCAACAGATCAAGAATCACCTCAGAAAGACTACCAAGCTCCACATCAAAAAGAGCTTCCTTCACGCACTCAACGCTGGTTCCCAATCAGCCAAATGGTACCTGGCGGCCACAAAAGGGGAACCACCTTTCGCAGACAAGAAAACTCCAAGACAAACCCAAGTCAACCTTCACCGACTACGACTAGGGTACAAGTGCTCCTGGCAGATGATCGGAAACGACGTCATGGAATGCACCTACTGTCAGGAGCCAGCAGCCAACCCACTTGAACACTATCTCCTCGATTGCGAGGTCACACAAAGCCTCCGAGACAGAACTCAAATCTCCCAAGAAACACACACAACCCCAGCGGCCACTCTAACCCGAAAGGCCCACACAGACCACACTCACCACCTACTCCGGGTGATCACACGATACCCACCACCCAGATAGCTTAGAAAGCATCCTCTCCCAGCAAGTGCGGACCCCAGTTCGGGGGGCGCGCCACTCCGAGGCTGACCACGTCCAAGAGTGGGGGCCGGTGGTAAGCGTCCACTGATCGGGGGTCCGCTCACACTTGCAACCTGCAGTATCCCTCCAATCTGCAGGTGGGACCACCTCCAATCCCAATCCGGTCTGGCTGCTCCTGGAGCTCCAGCCGGAATCACCAAACGGGCCGCCTATAGGCAAAGGCCCGTGTCGGACTACGGTCCGACAATCTATACAACAACCACAACCGGGCCGCCCGTATTGACTATTTCGTCGTCGAGATGGCCCGTACTAAACAGACTGCCCGCAAGTCCACTGGAGGCAAGGCTCCACGGAAGCAGCTTGCCACCAAGGCAGCTCGCAAGTCCGCCCCAGCCACCGGTGGTGTCAAGAAGCCCCATCGTTACAGGCCCGGAACCGTCGCCCTTCGTGAGATCCGTCGTTACCAGAAGAGCACAGAGCTACTCATCAGGAAGCTGCCCTTCCAGCGCCTGGTGCGTGAGATCGCCCAGGATTTCAAGACTGACCTGCGCTTCCAGTCGTCTGCCGTCATGGCTCTGCAGGAAGCCCCTGAGGCTTACCTGGTGGGTCTTTTCGAGGACACCAACCTGTGTGCCATTCACGCCAAGCGCGTTACCATCATGCCCAAGGACATCCAGCTGGCCCGGCGCATCCGCGGAGAGCGTGCTTAAGTCCTCTTCCTTGGGGAAAAAGAAAAAGCACAACAAAACCTACCAGACATCTATAACTCGGCCCTTCTCAGGGCCAAAGAACTGTTCTGAAGATAATTTTCATGACAATCGAAATGGTTGGTGGTAGGAGAGCGGTAATTTCGGTTACCCAAATCGCCTAACGGTAAGTTGGTAACAGTCGTGCAGGCACGAATGTATAGTAGGTCATCAATTCGGGAGGTGGGTGGGTGCAAAAAACAAGAGCTAGTAACAAATTAATATATAAAGAATAAGTAAGTAAATAAATAACTAAAATAAAAGAAAATTCAATAAAATAAAATAAAATGAATTGTTTACATGAAATAGGCGTGCTGCAAACAAGAAATGAAACCCAAACACACTCCATGTATGTCACTTTGCAGTGGGTGTAAAAGTACTCCACGCAGAATTTATTTATTTATTTATAATGTTTCGATTTAGTCCTGTTTCTACGCCAATAGAGAATGCAGATTATTATAATTTTTTTTTATTTATTTCCCTCTCAATATATCACTGTCGGTAACTGTCTCTTTAACATGTAACTGTGGCTCCGAAGTAGCCGATTAAGTTGTAGTAGTGGGATGGCGTGTTTGTTGTGCACAAGTAACCTCTTACTTGGAAGAGGTGTACTTCAGACAGCCTTGTGCCCTCAGACACGGCATGCTGGCCAGTTCACCGGGCAGCAAGAGTCGGACAGCTGTCTGGATTTCCCGACTTGTAATGGTGGAGCGTTTGTTGTAGTGCGCCAGGCGGGAAGCCTCGGCAGCGATGCGCTCGAAGATGTCGTTCACGAAAGAGTTCATGATGGACATAGCTTTGGAGGAGTCTCCTGTGTCGGGGTGCACTTGCTTCAGTACCTTGTAGATGTAGATGCTGTAGCTTTCCTTCCTCCTGCGCTTCTTCTTCTTGTCACCCTTGGCAATGGCCTTCTGGGCCTTTCCAGCCTTCTTGGCAGCCTTTCCGGAAGTTTTGGGAGGCATGGCGGCACAGTTACTCGTGGCGCGGAGCGAGAGAATTGAAAACTGGCCCGACTAACTTTTCCTTATATACCGAGCGGGCCGCTCAGGATCAGACTGGCTGTAGCTACGGCTCTCTTACATTGGTTGGGTCCGCGAGACGGCCACCTGGCCTGATCCTGAGCTTGGTATAAAAGACCAAGGTGGCGGGCGGAAATTTAACTCCTATCACGAAAAGCAGCAGCAGCAACATGTCAGGACGCGGCAAGGGAGGCAAGGTGAAGGGCAAGTCAAAGTCCCGTTCTAGCAGGGCCGGACTCCAGTTCCCCGTGGGTAGGATCCACCGTCTCTTGCGTAAAGGCAACTATGCTGAGCGTGTTGGTGCAGGTGCACCTGTGTACCTTGCAGCCGTCATGGAGTACCTGGCAGCAGAAGTGCTCGAGCTGGCCGGTAACGCCGCCCGCGACAACAAGAAGACCCGCATTATCCCGCGTCATCTTCAGCTTGCCATTTTCCGCCGCAATGACGAGGAGCTGAATGGCTCCTGTCTGAGTCACCATTGCCTGGGTTAAACCTTCCTAACATCCAAGCTGTGCTCCTCCCTGCTAGAAGACAGAGAAGAAATAAGAACCCAAGGTGCGTTCACACAAGACAACCTAACCAAACAGGCTCCTTTCGGAGCCACAGGATATCACTTAAAGAGAGAAATATACGACATCAACGTTTTGCAGGATAACACTCTGTGCAAATTGAGTGAAATTGTTTTTGAATGGTGTAGATGTGAAGGGGTACTGCGGGGGCCTGGGGTGGGGGACTTAAACGGGACTTAGAAGGGCGCAGAAGCAGCAGCAGCAGCAAGGGAGGCGACCTTATTTTCACTCTGGTTCATTGACAGTACACATTTACCAGCAGCATACATTGGAGTCATATTGTAATTGTAGACTAATCAGTGTGTGGGCTAGCCAATTTGGGATAAACAGCAAGAATGTAATGTCCTCAATGAAGTAATGACATAGTTCAAGATGTCTTTGACAGTGTCACATTCAATAATATAGTGCTTTAAAGGTGTATCACAAAGTTTACATGCTGAGTGTTCCGGTATGGGTACAGCGTTACTAACTAGCCAGATGTGTCTGTATCCTAACCTAATTCTGGCCACGACTACATCACACAGGCAAGTTGTTTGGACACTCTTCCTAGCCCCCTTGGTCCCTGTTCACCTACCTACTGTAGCAGTAAGTAGGTACCTGTTGTAAATCGAAAGGTTGCCAATTCGTATTCAGGGAAAGTTGTTGGAGCTTCTAAACTTGAACTGACACAATCCGAGGAGTGGTGACCCGAGGATCACAGACACTATCTCTCCCACTACAAATCCCTTCCTAACCTCCTGCTCCTTCCTATGTCCTCCCAAAATTGAACCATGCTATCGCAAAGGTAATAATACAGGTAGAGACAACAACATATTTTCCTATTGTCTTATTATATATTAATAACAGAAACGCTGCTGCCGCCATCCCGGAGGCTATACATTGTCTCACTGTCCATTCCCTCCACAATTCTTCCTCTTACTTCTTCTTTTTCTTCTTCTTCCATCAATACTTTATTAACGGTGTATGTAAGTTTCACCATGTTTTGCACTCCAGCGGTAGAGCAAATTATATTTTGTTAGCAATAAACCAAAAGCATATTTTATGGCCTAATCATCACTACATAGAACACCACCCATAAAGCATGATACTAGTAGACCACAAACTGCTATAAACACCCAAAGCATATTTTATTGCCTAATCATCACTACATAGAACACCACTCATAAAACATGATACTATTAGACCACAAACTGCTATAAACCCCAATAATATAATAGACTATACTAGTGACTATAATTGTGTTACCCAATATTTTACGAAATAATACTATAAAACATAATA
The DNA here is from genome assembly GCF_018991925.1 of Homarus americanus. Taxonomy (NCBI): domain Eukaryota; kingdom Metazoa; phylum Arthropoda; class Malacostraca; order Decapoda; family Nephropidae; genus Homarus; species Homarus americanus. Next base: position 17,538 of record NW_024742061.1, on the reverse strand, counting down.
ATAAACACACTATTAGTGTATATTAGTTGAATGCACAATCTGATGAGAAGTAAAAAAAAAAACAACAACATAACAATAACCTATAAAGAGTGTAGAGTATTTTTGTGCAAACTATTATACTAGTAGATGGTCTAAGATAACTGTATGTGAAGGAAAAGGTGTGCTCTCCACTCAAACTTTCTTTTTATGAAATCTCCAACTCCCCAGCTGAGCGGTACGCCCAATGGGAAACAAAACGTGGCACATAACACGCCGCCCGCCAGCTCTGGCTCGGTGAATAGGAATCAGTAATCGGGCGGATTATAAACAACACCGCCGCCAATGTGCTCCTCCCATCTCTGAGGAAATCTGGTGGGCAACTTAGTATTATATTAGTATGTAATAATAATAACAATAATAAAAATAATAATAATAATAATAATAATACTAATAATAATAAGAATAATAATAATATTAATAATAATAATATTAATAATAATAACATGCAATTACATTTTATAACACATACTAACAAAATAGTGTATAGCCTACTATACTTAACTATAATAGGTTAGGTTGCGTAGGAGGATCTAAAAAGTACAGTAGTATATACACACACACACACACATACATATAGACAACAAACTAAATTAGAAACCACACGCCAGTGAAGTTATCAAATCCTCCAGTTTCCGTCTCCACCTCCTACGCCGACTCAAGTCCCTCGGTGTTCCTGCACACGAGCTCCTCAGTGTTTACACAACATGCATACTTCCCAAGCTCACCTGGTCTTCTTCCCTAAATGCCACACAACGTAAACACCTAGAAAAAGTGCAAAAGAGGCCATGCAAGATTATTCTCTACCCTTCCTACTCCACATATCAAGAAGCGCTCAACACACTGACCGACCCTTTAGACTCTCACTGACCATCACCACGACCTCATCTGCAAATTTGGTAAGAAGCTTCTACACCATCCCCGACACCGGCTCCTACTACCACCTGAGATCCCTAGTCCGAGAATTGCCCTTCGACACCACAACCGCATCCAGCCCATACGTGCACGAACTGATCTCTATAAGAACAGCCCAGTCCCAACCATTGTAAAAATTATCGATAACTTGTAATAAATCAGTGTACTCACTCCCAGTAAACACTACTCCTTGCACTCTCACTATGTTGAAATGAACTGTAGTTTGAGCTTTTCCCCAGCTAGTTATTATATGTCTTATTTGTGTCACTCATGTTACTTGTATATTATTTGTAATTCGTAACCCATTCCCCAAATATGTAACTGTATATTTTCAGCCTTCTGGCTGCCAAGCACTTTCAATAAACCGTTAATTATTATTATTATTATTATTATTTATATGTTGGCCCATACCAACTCACTCCCCTGAACCCTCCTCCCCACCGGACTATCAACAAGTTCTTGCCATAAGGTACTATCTCATTTGGCAAAGGAATGGAACCAGTGATGAATAGTGGTGAACAGTGCTTAACTCAGTGAAAAACAACTCGGCAGTTGAGTCCTACCCAAGCTAGCTAACCACCTTCACACAGTGAGGTCCCAGGTACCCGGTTATACTTCCCCTGAGACTCCACGATAGAGAGGCCTGGGACCACACCTCACCCACTTGAATGAGTGAGTCATGTGGACCACGTGGTGTCCCCAAGATGCTACGACACCACGTAGTGAATGTTTTGCTACAGCATCATCATGTGAAGTTCCTCATAACACCATCTGTGAGGTAACTGCTACATCATCAGGCCCCTCATAACGCCATCTGTGAGGGAGTTACTACACTACGTGTCTGGTGTTCAACACCTCACCTTACATGATCTATGCGTGCAAACATTAATCTGTATGTTCACTGTGTGCTCCTTCACCTTTCTCTAATGAGGGCTTTTGTTAATCCACCAATGTATGTACTAAGTCAATTGTGTCCAATGTATACTTTCGAAAAGCCCTTGTTTGGGTTAGGTAGGAGAGAGTAGTCGTCATTATTGTCCAAGCCACATTATTTATTTCTATATATAAGTAATGTAGGCTGGTTTTTAAATACTTCAATCCCCTAACGGTGCCGTTTGTATATTAAGAAATACCGAAGCCATACAGTACAACACCAGCGAATATGAAGTATCACTGTAACCGGCAACTGTTACTCACTCATACCTACATACATATAGAGAGTCTTTACAGAATGATAGCAGACACGAGGAAGACGAACAACAAGAGGAGAAGAGTTAGAAGAAAATCAACTTCAAGCTAAGAAGAAGAATACCAAGACATTTCCTCCAAACAAGAAAACAACACACACAATCAAGCCGACCAAACACTGAGAAACCATGGCGAAACCCAACATGCACCGGACGCTTGACCTGACTCTATCCTGCCGCATCCAGGCGAGTTGCTGCTTAAAGTCCCTCACGCAAGCGCTGTTTAGCCACTGCACCTATTCTATCCTCCTAAAATTCACTTCAATCCCCCCTGCCACTAGCATGTTATGTATGTATGTATGTATGTATGTATGAATGAATGCTAACTGCAACTTTGCGTATTAAAACTCATTACTCTTACCGAAGTAATATAGTGCGTGGTTATGTTATGTCATGTTAGGACAGATTATAAACTACATTGGGTTACATTTCGTGAGGTTCGGTGACGCTACAGGAAGTTAGGTGAGGTACCTGGAGGTTAGGTGAATGTTGACTGACTGACTGACAATTATTAGGAAGTGGTTCCAACACGTTCACACACAACCTATACTCATACCACAAGTCCAGAATTAGAGAGGATCATGTTATTGGATATATTTTCAACGATTTAATCAGTGTCTAACCAACTCTTTAGCGATTTAAATGTGGACCTAAAATTAGGTCCGTATATTTGTTTGTCGTGGTGGTGGTGGTGGTGTGCGCCCGTCCATCAGGTTGATTAACCACCAAAACCATAAAGGGTGCGGCCCTGCCGTTTCAGGGCATAAACCACATCCATGGCGGTGACGGTCTTCCTTTTTGCGTGCTCGGTGTAGGTGACGGCGTCACGGATGACGTTCTCCAGAAACACCTTGAGGACGCCGCGGGTCTCCTCGTAGATGAGGCCGGATATACGTTTAACACCTCCACGCCGAGCTAGACGACGAATGGCGGGCTTGGTGATACCCTGGATGTTGTCACGAAGCACCTTACGATGACGCTTGGCGCCACCCTTTCCAAGTCCCTTGCCTCCTTTGCCTCGGCCAGTCATGTTGTTGTGGTTGCTACTACAGGTGGTCCTGGTGTGGCTTCGCCCACGGTTTGGTGGGAGTAGGTGGCGTGCTGTGGACGCAGCGGTAGTATCGTTCATCCAAGGCCGTCCCTCCCTCTTGGAGGTGGGGCGTAGCTTGCGGATGACGCATGCGGCACTCGTGGCCAATGAGGTGGCCACTGAGGTGGAGAATGTCTGTATATAAGCCCGCCCGCCTGCCAGGCCGCCCGTATTTACTATTTCGTCGTCGAGATGGCCCGTACTAAACAGACTGCCCGCAAGTCCACTGGAGGCAAGGCTCCACGGAAGCAGCTTGCCACCAAGGCAGCTCGCAAGTCCGCCCCAGCCACCGGTGGTGTCAAGAAGCCCCATCGTTACCGGCCCGGAACCGTCGCCCTTCGTGCGATCCGTCGTTACCAGAAGAGCACAGAGCTACTCTACTCAGAAGCTGCCCTTCCAGCCAAAAGCGTGAGAGATCGCCCAGGATTTCAAGACTGACCTGTGCTTCCAGTCGTCTGCCGTCATGGTTCTGCAGGAAGCCTCTGAGGCTTACCTGTGGTCTTTTTCAGGACACCAACCTGTTATTCACGCCAAGCGTTACCACCTGCCTTATGACACCAGTTGGCCCGCGCATTCATGAGAGTTGCAGCTAAGTCCTCTTCCTTGGGGAAAAAGTAGAGAAAAGCACAACAAAACTTTACCTGGTGATGATTTGATAACTCCCGCCCCCTTTCAGGGCCAAAGAACTGTTCTGAAGATAATTTTCAGCGACACCGTACCAAGCTATGGTAGGAGAGCGCATCACTTTGTTACCCAAATCGCCTAACGGTAAGTTGGTAACAGTCGTGCAGGCACGAATGTATAGTAGGTCATCAATTCGGGAGGTGGGTGGGTGAAAAAAACAAGAGCTAGTAACAAATTAATATATAAAGAATAAGTAAGTAAATAAATAACTAAAATAAAAGAAAATTCAATAAAATAAAATAAAATGAATTGTTTACATGAAATAGGCGTGCTGCAAACAAGAAATGAAACCCAAACACACTCCATGTATGTCACTTTGCAGTGGGTGTAAAAGTACTCCACGCAGAATTTATTTATTTATTTATAATGTTTCGATTTAGTCCTGTTTCTACGCCAATAGAGAATGCAGATTATTATAATTTTTTTTTATTTATTTCCCTCTCAATATATCACTGTCGGTAACTGTCTCTTTAACATGTAACTGTGGCTCCGAAGGAGACGATTAAGTTGTAGTAGTGGGATGGCGTGTTTGTTGTGCACAAGTAACCTCTTACTTGGAAGAGGTGTACTTGGTGACAGCCTTGGTGCCCTCAGACACGGCATGCTTGGCCAGTTCACCGGGCAGCAAGAGTCGGACAGCTGTCTGGATTTCCCGACTTGTAATGGTGGAGCGTTTGTTGTAGTGCGCCAGGCGGGAAGCCTCGGCAGCGATGCGCTCGAAGATGTCGTTCACGAAAGAGTTCATGATGGACATAGCTTTGGAGGAGACTCCTGTGTCGGGGTGCACTTGCTTCAGTACCTTGTAGATGTAGATGCTGTAGCTTTCCTTCCTCCTGCGCTTCTTCTTCTTGTTACCCTTGGCAATGGCCTTCTGGGCCTTTCCAGCCTTCTTGGCAGCCTTTCCGGAAGTTTTGGGAGGCATGGCGGCACAGTTACTCGTGGCGCGGAGCGAGAGAATTGAAAACTGGCCCGACTAACTTTTCCTTATATACCGAGCGGGCCGCTCAGGATCAGACTGGCTGCAGCTACGGCTCTCTTACATTGGTTGGGTCCGCGAGACGGCCACCTGGCCTGATCCTGAGCTTGGTATAAAAGACCAAGGTGGCGGGCGGAAATTTAACTCCTATCACGAAAAGCAGCAGCAGCAACATGTCAGGACGCGGCAAGGGAGGCAAGGTGAAGGGCAAGTCAAAGTCCCGTTCTAGCAGGGCCGGACTCCAGTTCCCCGTGGGTAGGATCCACCGTCTCTTGCGTAAAGGCAACTATGCTGAGCGTGTTTGTGCAGGTGCACCTGTGTACCTTGCAGCCGTCATGGAGTACCTGGCAGCAGAAGTGCTCGAGCTGGCCGGTAACGCCGCCCGCGACAACAAGAAGACCCGCATTATCCCGCGTCATCTTCAGCTTGCCATTCGCAATGACGAGGAGCTGAACAAGCTCCTGTCTGGAGTCACCATTGCCCAAGGGGGTGTCCTTCCTAACATCCAAGCTGTGCTCCTCCCCAAGAAGACAGAGAAGAAATAAGAACCCAAGGTTCGTTCACACAAGACAACCTAACCAAACAGGCTCCTTTCGGAGCCACAGGATATCACTTAAAGAGAGAAATATACGACATCAACGTTTTGCAGGATAACACTCTGTGGAAATTGAGTGTAAATGTTTTTGAATGGTGTAGATGTGAAGGGGTACTGCGGGGGCCTGGGGTGGGGGACTTAAACGGGACTTAGAAGGGCGCAGAAGCAGCAGCAGTAGCAAGGGAGGCGACCTTATTTTCACTCTGGTTCATTGACAGTACACATTTACCAGCAGCATACATTGGAGTCATATTGTAATTGTAGACTAATCAGTGTGGGCTAGCTAGCCAATTTGGGATAGAGAGCAAGAATGTAATGTCCTCAATGAAGTAATGACATAGTTCAAGATACAATAAGTGAGGTGGCCTGAAGTCTTTGACAGTGTCACATTCAATAATATAGTGCTTTAAAGGTGTATCACAAAGTTTACATGCTGAGTGTTCCGGTATGGGTACAGCGTTACTAACTAGCCAGATGTGTCTGTATCCTAACCTAATTCTGGCCACGACTACATCACACAGGCAAGTTGTTTGGACACTCTTCCTAGCCCCCTTGGTCCCTGTTCACCTACCTACTGTAGCAGTAAGTAGGTACCTGTTGTAAATCGAAAGGTTGCCAATTCGTAATCAGGGAAAGTTGATTGAGCTTCTAAACTTGAACTGACATAATCCGAGGAGTGGTGATCCGAGGATCACAGACACTATCTCTCCCACTACAAATCCCTTCCTAACCTCCTGCTCCTTCCTCTGTCCTCCCCAAATCTAACCATGCTATCGCAAAGGTAATAATACAGGTAGAGACAACAACATATTTTCCTATTGTCTTATTATATATTAATAACAGAAACGCTGCCGCCATCCCGGAGGCTATACATTGTCTCACTGTTCATTACCTCCACAATTCTTCCTCTTACTTCTTCTTCCATCAATACTTTATTAACGGTGTATGTAAGTTTCACCATGTATTGCACTACAGCGGTAGAGCAAAGTATATTTTGTTAGCAATAAACCAAAAGCATATTTTATGGCCTAATCATCACTACATAGAACACCACCCATAAAGCATGATACTAGTAGACCACAAACTGCTATAAACACCCAAAGCATATTTTATTGCCTAATCATCACTACATAGAACACCACTCATAAAGCATGATACTATTAGACCACAAACTGCTATAAACCCCAATAATATAATAGACTATACTAGTGACTATAATTGTGTTACCCAATATTTTAAGAAATAATACTATAAAACATAATAATAAACACACTATTAGTGTATATTAGTTGAATGCACAATCTGATGAGAAGTAAAAAAAAAAACAACAACATAACAATAACCTATAAAGAGTGTAGAGTATTTTTGTGCAAACTATTATACTAGTAGATGGTCTAAGATAACTGTATGTGAAGGAAAAGGTGTGCTCTCCACTCAAACTTTCTTTTTATGAAATCTCCAACTCCCCAGCTGAGCGGTACGCCCAATGGGAAACAAAACGTGGCACATAACACGCCGCCCGCCAGCTCTGGCTCGGTGAATAGGAATCAGTAATCGGGCGGAGTATAAACAACACCGCCGCCAATGTGCTCCTCCCATCTCTGAGGAAATCTGGCGGGCAACTTAGTATTATATTAGTATGTAATAATAATAACAATAATAAAAATAATAATAATAATAATAATAATACTAATAATAATAAGAATAATAATAATATTAATAATAATAATATTAATAATAATAACATGCAATTACATTTTATAACACATACTAACAAAATAGTGTATAGCCTACTATACTTAACTATAATAGGTTAGGTTGCGTATGAGGATCTAAAAAGTACAGTAGTATATACACACACACACACACATACATATAGACAACAAACTAAATTAGAAACCACACGTCAGTGAAGTTATCAAATCCTCCAGTTTCCGTCTCCACCTCCTACGCCGACTCAAGTCCCTCGGTGTTCCTGCACACGAGCTCCTCAGTGTTTACACAACATTCATACTTCCCAAGCTCACCTGGTCTTCTTCCCTAAATGCCACACAACGTAAACACCTAGAAAAAGTGCAAAAGAGGCCATGCAAGATTATTCTCTACCCTTCCTACTCCACATATCAAGAAGCGCTCAACACACTGCCCGACCCTTTAGACTCTCACTGACCATCACCACGACCTCATCTGCAAATTTGGTAAGAAGCTTCTACACCGGCTCCTACTACCACCTGAGATCCCTAGTCCGAGAATTGCTCTTCGACACCACAACCGCATCCAGCCCAGCCCATACGTGCACGAACTGATCGCTATAAGAACAGCCCAGTCCCAACCATTGTAAAAATTATCGATAACTTGTAATAAATCAGTGTACTCACTCCCAGTAAACACTACTCCTTGCACTGTCACTATGTTGAAATGAACTGTAGTTTGAGCTTTTCCCCAGCTAGTTATTATATGTCTTATTTGTGTCACTCATGTTACTTGTATATTATTTGTAATTCGTAACCCATTCCCCAAATATGTAACTGTATATTTTCAGCCTTCTGGCTGCCAAGCACTTTCAATAAACCTTTAATTATTATTATTATTATTATTATTATTTATATGTTGGCCCATACCAACTCACTCCCCTGAACCCTCCTCCCCACCGGACTATCAACAAGTTCTTGCCATAAGGTACTACCTCATTTGGCAAAGGAATGGAACCAGTGATGAATAGTGGTGAACAGTGCTTAACTCAGTGAAAAACAACTCGGCAGTTGAGTCTTACCCAAGCTAGCTAACCACCTTCACACAGTGAGGTCCCAGGTACCCGGTTATACTTCCCCTGAGACTCCACGATAGAGAGGCCTGGGACCACACCTCACCCACTGGAATGAGTGAGTCATGTGGACCACGTGGTGTCCCCAAGATGCTACGACACCACGTAGTGAATGTTTTGCTACAGCATCATCATGTGAAGTTCCTCATAACACCATCTGTGAGGTAACTGCTACATCCTCAGGCCCCTCATAACGCCATCTGTGAGGGAGTTACTACACTACGTGTCTGGTGTTCAACACCTCACCTTACATGATCTATGCGTGCAAACATTAATCTGTATGTTCACTGTGTGCTCCTTCACCTTTCTCTAATGAGGGCTTTTGTTAAACCACCAATTTATGATGTACTAAGTCATTTGTGTCCAATGTATACTTTCGAAAAGCCCTTGTTTGGGGAAGGTAGGAGAGAGTAGTCGTCATTATTGTCCAAGCCACATTATTTATTTCTATATATAAGTAATGTAGGCTGGTTTTTAAATACCTCAATCCCCTAACGGTGCCGTTTGTATATTAAGAAATACCGAAGCCATAAGGTACAACACTGTGCGAATAAGTATCACTGTAACCGGCAACTGTTATCACCCATACCTACACATACATATATAGAGTCTTTACAGAATGATGGGCAGACATTACGGGAAGACGAACAACAAGAGGAGAAGATGAAGAAAATCAACCCCTGCTTAAGAAGATAATGTCAGCGACATTCCCAAACAAGAAAACAACACACACAATCAAGCCGACCAAACACTGAGAAACCATGGCGGAACCCAACATGCACAGGACGCTTGACCTGACTCTATCCTGCCGCATCCAGGCGAGTTGCTGCTTAAAGTCCCTCACGCAAGCGCTGTTTAGCCACTGCACCTATTCTATCCTCCTAAAATTCACTTCAATCCCCCCCTGCCACTAGCATGTTATGTATGTATGTATGTATGTATGTATGTATGTATGTATGTATGTATGTATGAATGAATGCTAACTGCAACTTTGCGTATTAAAACTCATTACTCTTACCGAAGTAATATAGTGCGTGGTTATGTTATGTCATGTTAGGATAGATTATAAACTACATTGGGTTACATTTCGTGAGGTGCGGTGACGCTACAGGAAGTTAGGTGAGGTACCTGGAGGTTAGGTGAATGTTGACTGACTGACTGACTGACAATTATTAGGAAGTGGTTCCAACACGTTCACACACAACCTATACTCATACCACAAGTCCAGAATTAGAGAGGATCATGTGATTGGATATATTTTCAACGATTTACTCAGTGTCTAACCAACTCTTTAGCGATTTAAATGTGGACCTAAAATTAGGTCCGTATATTTGTTTGTCGTGGTGGTGGTGGTGGTGTGCGCCCGTCCATCAGGTTGATTAACCACCAAACCCATAAAGGGTGCGGCCCTGCCGTTTCAGGGCATAAACCACATCCATGGCGGTGACGGTCTTCCTTTTTGCGTGCTCGGTGTAGGTGACGGCGTCACGGATGACGTTCTCCAGAAACACCTTGAGGACGCCGCGGGTCTCCTCGTAGATGAGGCCGGATATACGTTTAACACCTCCACGCCGAGCTAGACGACGAATGGCGGGCTTGGTGATACCCTGGATGTTGTCACGAAGCACCTTACGATGACGCTTGGCGCCACCCTTTCCAAGTCCCTTGCCTCCTTTGCCTCGTCCAGTCATGTTGTTGTGGTTGCTACTACAGGTGGTCCTGGTGTGGCTTCGCCGAATCGAATCGAAAATCGAAAAATGCTAGTGACAGGGGGGAAGGAGGTTCAGGAGAAGAATAAAGGGAGGATTGAAGTGAATTTAGGAGGAGAGAACAGATGCAGTGGCTAAACACCGCTTGCGTGAGGGATTATAAGATGGGGGCAGCAGCAACAACCCGGCTGGACGCGGCAGGGAGGCGACAAGACAAGGCCAGGCTAGCGTCAGGTCAAGCGTCAGGTCAAGCGTCAGGTCAAGCGTCAGGTCAGGCGTCAGGTGCGTGTTGGGTTGGGCAATGGATGTTCAGTGCTTGGTCGGCTTGATTGTGTTTTGGTTTCTTGTGTGGAGGGGATGTCTTGGTCTTCTTAGCTTGATGTCGATTTTCTTCTCTCTCTCCTTCTCTTCTTGCTCTCTTGAATTGTCCATTCGTTTGTGTTTGGGTCTTCTTGTTCGTCTTCCTCCTCGTATTTTAAGTCCTCATAGGTGTGGAAGAATTCAGAGAGGGAGAGGTTGACCACGTGGGCTTCAGCACCACTGGCCGCGTGGGCTTCAGCACCACTGGCCGCGTGGGCTTCAGCACCACGGGCCACGTGGTGTTCTTGGTTCTGTGTGGTGGGCTGCTTCTGTTGAGTTTTCTTTTCTTGGTTTTTCTTTACTGCTGGTTTTTTCTTTTCTTGGGAGCGTACAGCAAGGAGGGCCTCTTTGTAGCTCAGTTTTTTCTCAAGACGGGCCTTGGCTACCCTGCATTCCTCCTTCCATCTGGGGCAGGTCCGGTCGGCGGAGGAGTGTGGGCCACCACAGGCAACGCATTTTTTCTCTGTGTTGGGGCAGGCCGTGTAGCGGTGTCCAGGGCTGCCACACATGGAGCAGGTGTCTTCCTGCGCCTCACACTTGTTTACAGTGTGTCCATAGTGCTGGCATTTGTAACACCGTTTCGGGCCCACGGTTTGGTGGGAGTAGGTGGCGTGCTGTGGACGCAGCGGTAGTATCGTTCATCCAAGGCCGTCCCTCCCTCTTGGAGGTGGGGCGTAGCTTGCGGATGACGCATGCGGCACTCGTGGCCAATGAGGTGGCCACTGAGGGGGAGAATGTCTGTATATAAGCCCGCCCGCCTGCCGGGCCGCCCGTATTGACTATTTCGTCGTCGAGATGGCCCGTACTAAACAGACTGCCCGCAAGTCCACTGGAGGCAAGGCTCCACGGAAGCAGCTTGCCACCAAGGCAGCTCGCAAGTCCGCCCCAGCCACCGGTGGTGTCAAGAAGCCCCATCGTTACAGGCCCGGAACCGTCGCCCTTCGTGAGATCCGTCGTTACCAGAAGAGCACAGAGCTACTCATCAGGAAGCTGCTCTTCCAGCGCCTGGTGCGTGAGATCGCCCAGGATTTCAAGACTGACCTGCGCTTCCAGTCGTCTGCCGTCATGGCTCTGCAGGAAGCCTCTGAGGCTTACCTGGTGGGTCTTTTCGAGGACACCAACCTGTGTGCCATTCACGCCAAGCGCGTTACCATCATGCCCAAGGACATCCAGCTGGCCCGGCGCATCCGCGGAGAGCGTGCTTAAGTCCTCTTCCTTGGGGAAAAAGAAAAAGCACAACAAAACCTACCAGACATCTATAACTCGGCCCTTCTCAGGGCCAAAGAACTGTTCTGAAGATAATTTTCATGACAATCGAAATGGCTGGTGGTAGGAGAGCGTTAATTTCGGTTACCCAAATCGCCTAACGGTAAGTTGGTAACAGTCGTGCAGGCACGAATGTATAGTAGGTCATCAATTCGGGAGGTGGGTGGGTGCAAAAAACAAGAGCTAGTAACAAATTAATATATAAAGAATAAGTAAGTAAATAAATAACTAAAATAAAAGAAAATTCAATAAAATAAAATAAAATGAATTGTTTACATGAAATAGGCGTGCTGCAAACAAGAAATGAAACCCAAACACACTCCATGTATGTCACTTTGCAGTGGGTGTAAAAGTACTCCACGCATAATTTATTTATTTATTTATTTATAATGTTTCGATTTAGTCCTGTTTCTACGCCAATAGAGAATGCAGATTATTATAATTTTTTTTTATTTATTTCCCTCTCAATATATTTGTGTCGGTAACTGTCTCTTTAACATGTAACTGTGGCTCCGAAGGAGCCGATTAAGTTGTAGTAGTGGGATGGCGTGTTTGTTGTGCACAAGTAACCTCTTACTTGGAAGAGGTGTACTTGGTGACAGCCTTGGTGCCCTCAGACACGGCATGCTTGGCCAGTTCAACGGGCAGCAAGAGTCGGACAGCTGTCTGGATTTCCCGACTTGTAATGGTGGAGCGTTTGTTGTAGTGCGCCAGGCGGGAAGCCTCGGCAGCGATGCGCTCGAAGATGTCGTTCACGAAAGAGTTCATGATGGACATAGCTTTGGAGGAGACTCCTGTGTCGGGGTGCACTTGCTTCAGTACCTTGTAGATGTAGATGCTGTAGCTTTCCTTCCTCCTGCGCTTCTTCTTCTTGTCACCCTTGGCAATGGCCTTCTGGGCCTTTCCAGCCTTTTTGGCAGCCTTTCCGGAAGTTTTGGGAGGCATGGCGGCACAGTTACTCGTGGCGCGGAGCGAGAGAATTGAAAACTGGCCCGACTAACTTTTCCTTATATACCGAGCGGGCCGCTCAGGATCAGACTGGCTGCAGCTACGGCTCTCTTACATTGGTTGGGTCCGCGAGACGGCCACCTGGCCTGATCCTGAGCTTGGTATAAAAGACCAAGGTGGCGGGCGGAAATTTAACTCCTATCACGAAAAGCAGCAGCAGCAACATGTCAGGACGCGGCAAGGGAGGCAAAGTGAAGGGCAAATCAAAGTCCCGTTCTAGCAGGGCCGGACTCCAGTTCCCCGTGGGTAGAATCCACCGTCTCTTGCGTAAGGGCAACTATGCTGAGCGCGTTGGTGCAGGTGCCCCTGTGTACCTTGCAGCCGTCATGGAGTACCTGGCAGCAGAAGTGCTCGAGCTGGCCGGTAACGCCGCCCGCGACAACAAGAAGACCCGCATTATCCCACGTCATCTTCAGCTTGCCATTCGCAATGACGAGGAGCTGAACAAGCTCCTGTCTGGAGTCACCATTGCCCAAGGGGGTGTCCTTCCTAACATCCAAGCTGTGCTCCTCCCAAGAAGACAGAGAAGAAATAAGAACCCAAGGTTCGTTCACACAAGACAACCTAACCAAACAGGCTCCTTTCGGAGCCACAGGATATCACTTAAAGAGAGAAATATACGACATCAACGTTTTGCAGGATAACACTCTATTTTACGTGTAATTAGCATAGTATTGTGGAAATAGAGTGAAATTGATTTTGAATGGTGTAGATGTGAAGGGCGGTTGTGGGGGCCTGGGGTGGGGGACTTAAACGGGACTTAGAAGGGCGCAGAAGCAGCTTTAGCAGCAGCAGCAGCAGCAAGGGATGAGACCTTATTTTCAGTCTGGTTCATTGACAGTACACATTTACCAGCAGCATACATTGGAGTCATATTCTAACTGTTGACTAATCAGTGTGTGGGCTAGCCAATTTGGGATAAACAGCAAGAATGTAATGTCCTCAATGAAGTAATGACATAGTTCAAGATGTCTTTGACAGTGTCACATTCAATAATATAGTGCTTTAAAGGTGTATCACAAAGTTTACATGCTGAGTGTTCCGGTATGGGTACAGCGTTACTAACTAGCCAGATGTGTCTGTATCCTAACCTAATTCTGGCCACGACTACATCACACAGGCAAGTTGTTTGGACACTCTTCCTAGCCCCCTTGGTCCCTGTTCACCTACCTACTGTAGCAGTAAGTAGGTACCTGTTGTAAATCGAAAGGTTGCCACTTCGTAATCAGGGAAAGTTGATTGAGCTTCTAAACTTGAACTGACATAATCCGAGGAGTGGTGATCCGAGGATCACAGACACTATCTCTCCCACTACAAATCCCTTCCTAACCTCCTGCTCCTTCCTCTGTCCTCCCCAAATTTAACCATGCTATCGCAAAGGTAATAATACAGGTAGAGACAACAACATATTTTCCTATTGTCTTATTATATATTAATAACAGAAACGCTGCCGCCATCCCGGAGGCTATACATTGTCTCACTGTTCATTCCCTCCACAATTCTTCCTCTTACTTCTTCTTCTTCTTCTTCCATCAATACTTTATTAACGGTGTATGTAAGTTTCACCATGTTTTGCACTACAGCGGTAGAGCAAAGTAAATTTTGTTAGCAATAAACCCAAAGCATATTTTATGGCCTAATCATCACTACATAGAACACCACCCATAAAGCATGATACTAGTAGACCACAAACTGCTATAAACACCCAAAGCATATTTTATTGCCTAACCATCACTACATAGAACACCACTCATAAAGCATGATACTATTAGGCCACAAACTGCTATAAACCCCAATAATATAATATACTATACTAGTGACTATAATTGTGTTACCCAATATTTTACGAAATAATACTATAAAACATAATAATAAACACACTATTAGTGTATATTAGTTGAATGCACAATCTGATGAGAAGTAAAAAAAAACAACAACAACATAACAATAACCTATAAAGAGTGTAGAGTATTTTTGTGCAAACTATTATACTAGTAGATGGTCTAAGATAACTGTATGTGAAGGAAAAGGTGTGCTCTCCACTCAAACTTTCTTTTTATGAAATCTCCTACTCCCCAGCTGAGCGGTATGCCCAATGGGAAACAAAACGTGGCACATAACACGCCGCCCGCCAGCTCTGGCTCGGTGAATAGGATTCAGTAATCGGGCGGAGTATAAACAACACCGCCGCCAATGTGCTCCTCCCATCTCTGAGGAAATCTGGTGGGCAACTTAGTATTATATTAGTATGTAATAATAATAACAATAATAAAAATAATAATAATAATAATAATAATACTAATAATAATAAGAATAATAATAATATTAATAATAATAATATTAATAATAATAACATGCAATTACATTTTATAACACATACTAACAAAATAGTGTATAGCCTACTATACTTAACTATAATAGGTTAGGTTGCGTAGGAGGATATAAAAAGTACAGTAGTATATACACACACACACACACATACATATAGACAACAAACTAAATTAGAAACCACACGTCAGTTAAGTTATCAAATCCTCCAGTTTCCGTCTCCACCTCCTACGCCGACTCAAGTCCCTCGGTGGTCCTGCACACGAGCTCCTCAGTGTTTACACAACATTCATACTTCCCAAGCTCACCTATGCCTCCTCCACCTGGTCTTCCTCCCTAAATGCCACACAACGTAAACACCTCGAAAAAGTGCAAAAGAGGCCATGCAAGATTATTCTCTACCCTTCCTACTCCACATATCAAGAAGCGCTCAACACACTGACCGACCCTTTAGACTCTCACCGACCATCACCACGACCTCATCTGCAAATTTGGTAAGAAGCTTCTACACCATCCCCGACACCGGCTCCTACTACCACCTGAGATCCCTAGTCCGAGAATTGCTCTTCGACACCACAACCGCATCCAGCCCATACGTGCACGAACTGATCTCTATAAGAACAGCCCAGTCCCAACCATTGTAAAAATTATCGATAACTTGTAATAAATCAGTGTACTCACTCCCAGTAAACACTACTCCTTGCACTGTCACTATGTTGAAATGAACTGTAGTTTGAGCTTTTCCCCAGCTAGTTATTATATGTCTTATTTGTGTCACTCATGTTACTTGTATATTATTTGTAATTCGTAACCCATTCCCCAAATATGTAACTGTATATTTTCAGCCTTCTGGCTGCCAAGCACTTTCAATAAACCGTTAATTATTATTATTATTATTATTTATATGTTGTCCGATACCAACTCACTCCCCTGAACCCTCCTCCCCACCGGACTATCAACAAGTTCTTGCCATAAGGTACTATCTCATTTGGCAAAGGAATGGAACCAGTGATGAATAGTGGTGAACAGTGCTTAACCTATGAAACAACCCGGCAGTTGAGTCTTACCCCTGCCAGCTAACCACCTTCACACAGGAGTCCCAGGCACCCGGTTATACTCTCCTGAGACTCCACGAGATAGAGAGTGCCTGGGACCACACCCTCACCCACTTGAATGAGTGAGTCATGTCGACCACGTGGTGTCCCCAAGATGCTACGACAACACGTAGTGAATGTTTTGCTACAGCATCATCATGTGAATTTCCTCATAACACCATCTGTGAGGCAACTGCTACATCATCAGGCCCCTCATAACGCCATCTGTGAGGGAGTTACTACACTACGTGTCTGGTGTTCAACATCTCACCTTACATGATCTACGCGTGCAAACATTAATCTGTATGTTCACTGTGTGCTCCTTCACCTTTCTCTAATGAGGGCTTTTGTTAAACCACCAATTTATGATGTACTAAGTCATTTGTGTCCAATGTATACTTTCGAAAAGCCCTTGTTTGGGTTAGGTAGGAGAGAGTAGTCGTCATTATTGTCCAAGCCACATTATTTATTTCTATATATAAGTAATGTAGGCTGGTTTTTAAATACCTCAATCCCCTAACGGTGCCGTTTGTATATTAAGAAATACCGAAGCCATACAGTACAACACCAGCGAATATGAAGTATCACTGTAACCGGCAACTGTTACTCACTCATACCTACATACATATATAGAGTCTTTACAGAATGATAGCAGACACGTGGAAGACGAACAACAAGAGGAGAAGAGTTAGAAGAAAATCAACTTCAAGCTAAGAAGAAGAATACCAAGACATTTCCTCCAAACAAGAAAACAACACACACACAATCAAGCCGACCAAACACTGAGAAACCATGGCGGAACCCAACATGCACCGGACGCTTGACCTGACTCTATCCTGCCGCATCCAGGCGAGTTGCTGCTTAAAGTCCCTCACGCAAGCGCTGTTTAGCCACTGAACCTATTCTATCCTCCTAAAATTCACTTCAATCCCCCCTGCCACTAGCATGTTATGTATGTATGTATGTATGTATGTATGAATGAATGCTAACTGCAACTTTGCGTATTAAAACTCATTACTCTTACCGAAGTAATATAGTGCGTGGTTATGTTATGTCATGTTAGGATAGATTATAAACTACATTGGGTTACATTTCGTGAGGTTCGGTGACGCTACAGGAAGTTAGGTGAGGTACCTGGAGGTTAGGTGGATGTTGACTGACTGACTGACAATTATTAGGAAGTGGTTCCAACACGTTCACACACAACCTATAATCATACCACAAGTCCAGAATTAGAGAGGATCATGTTATTGGATATATTTTCAACGATTTACTCAGTGTCTAACCAACTCTTTAGCGATTTAAATGTGGACCTAAAATTAGGTCCGTATATTTGTTTGTCGTGGTGGTGGTGGTGGTGTGCGCCCGTCCATCAGGTTGATTAACCACCAAAACCATAAAGGGTG
>NW_024742060.1:0-15382 GCF_018991925.1 Homarus americanus | reverse complement strand
TAAAACGTTGCTCTGATCACCTAAGCGGCACGGGTGGTCCCCTATAGTGGTTCACAGCGCCATAAACTCGTTGAACAGGCTTTGTGTGAAATATAGCAGAGTCTAGGACTGCTTTTATTGTCCTAGTGGCCCAGAGGTAGCGTTCCCTCGGTCACAATTATAAGATCGTGGGTTCAAATCCTGGTGGGGTGAGGTGTTGATTATATGTAGAAGTCCGCGTGGTTTATTGGGCTAATGAAATATATATGGATCCTCGTGTTTCGAAGCCAGATTTGGTAAAACGTTGCCCTGATCACCTTAGCGGCACGGGTGGTCCCCATTAGAGGTTCATGGCGCCATAAGGTCGTTGAACAGGCTTTGTGTGAAAAATAGTAGAGTCTAGGACTGCTTTTATTGTCCTGGTGGCCCAGAGGTAGCATACCCCGGTCACAATTATAAGATCGTGGGTTTGAATCCTGGTAGGGTGAGTTGTTGATTATATGTAGAAGTCCGAGTGATTTATTGGGCTAATGAAATATTTATGGATCCTCCTTGTTTCGAAGCCGGATTTGGTAAAACGTTGCTCTGATCACCTAAGCGGCACGGGTGGTCCCAATTAGAGGTTCACGGTGCCATAAGCAAGTTGAACAGGCTTTGTGTGAAATATAGCAGAGTCTAGGAATGCTTTTATTGTCCTGGTGGCCCTGAGGTAGCGTTCCCCGGTCACAATTATAAGATCGTGGCTTCAAATCCTGGTGGGGTGAGGCTTTGATTATATGTAGAAGTCTGCGTGCTTTATTGGACTAATGAAATATATATGGATCCTCGGGTTTCGAAGCCGCATATGGTTAGCGTTGCTCCTGATCACCTAAGCGGCATGGGTGGTCCCCATTAGAGGTTCACGGCGCCATAAGCTCGTTGAACAGGCTTTATGTGAAATATAGCAGAGTCTAGGACTGCTTTTATTGTCCTGGTGGCCCAGAGGTAGCATACCCCGATCACAATTATAAGATCGTGGGTTTGAATCCTGGTAGGGTGAGGTGTTGATTATATGTAGAAGTCCGAGTGATTTATTGGGCTAATGAAATATTTATGGATCGTCCTTGTTTCGAAGCCGGATTTGGTAAAACGTTGCTCTGATCACCTAAAGCTGACACGGGTGGTCCCCATTAGAGGTTCATGGCGCCCATAAGGTCGTTGATCAGGCTTTGTGTGAAATATAGTAGAGTCTAGGACTGCTTTTATTGTCCTGGTGGCCCAGAGGTAGCGTTCCCCGGTCACAATTATAAGATCATGGCTTCAAATCCTGGTGGGGTGAGGCTTTGATTATATGTAGAAGTCTGCGTGCTTTATTGGACTAATGAAATATATATGGATCCTCGGTTTCGAAGCCGCATATGGTTAAACGTTGCTCTCATCACCTAAGCGGCACGGGTGGTCCCCTATAGTGGTTCACAGCGCCATAAGGTCGTTGAACAGGCTTTGTGTGGAATATAGTAGAGTCTAGCACTGCTTTTATTGTCCTAGTGGCCCAGAGGTAGCAATCCCCGGTCACAATTATAAGATCGTGGGTTCAAATCCTGGTGGGGTGAGGTGTTGATTATAAGTAGAAGTAAGCGTGCTTTATTGGGCTAATGAAATATATATGGATGCTTCTTGTTTCGAAGCCGCATTTGGTAAAACGTTGCTCTGATCACCTAAGCAGCATGGGTGGTCCCCATTAGAGGTTCACTGCGCCATAAGCTCGCTGAACAGGCTTTGTGTGAAATATAGCAGAGTCTAGGACTGCTTTTATTGTCCTGGTGGCCCAGAGGTAGCGTCCCCCGGTCACAATTATAAGATTGTGGGTTCAAATCCTGGTGGGGTGAAGTGTTGATTATATGTAGAAGTCCGCTTGCTTTATTGGGTTAATGAAATATATATGGATCCTCGTGTTTCGAAGCATTGAGTAAGCGTTGCTCTGATCACCTAAAAAAGCGGCACGGTGAGTCCCCGTGAAATTCATGGCGCCATGGGTCGTTGAACAGGCTGTGTGAAAAATAGTAAAGAGTCTAGGACTGCTTTTATTGTCCTAATAGTGGCCCCAGAGGGGTAGCGATCCCCCGGTCACAATTAGAAGATCGTGGGTTCGAATCCTGGTGGGGTGAGGTGTTGATTATATGAAGAAGTCCGTGTGCTTTATTGGGCTAATGAAATATATATGGATCCGCGTGTTTCGAAGCTGCATTTGGTAAAACGTTGCTCTGATCACCTAAGCGGCACGGGTGGTCCCCATTAGAGGTTTACGGCGCCAAAAGCTCGTTGAACAGTCTTTGTGTTAAATATAGCAGAGTCTAGGACTGCTTTTAGTGTCCTGGTGGCCCAGAGGTAGCATTCCCCGGTCACAATCATAAGATCGTGGGTTCAAATCCTGGTGGGGTGAGGTGTTGGTTATATGTAGAAGTCCGCGTGCTTTATTGGGCTAATGAAATATATATGGATTCTCGTGTTTCGAAGCCGCATTGGGTTAAGCGTTGCTCTGATCACCTAAGCGGGACGGGTGGTCCCCATTAGAGGTTCACGGCGCCATAAGCTCGTTGAACAGGATTTGTGTGAAATATAGCAGAGTCTAGGACTGCTTTTATTGTCCTGGTGGCCCAGAGGTAGCGTCCCCCGGTCACAATTATAAGATCGTGGGTTCGAATCCTGGTGGGGTGAGGTGTTGATTATATGAAGAATCCGGCGTGCTTTATTGGGCTAATGAAATATATATGGATCATCGTGTTTCGAAGCCGCATTGGGTTAAGCGTTGCTCTGATCACCTAAGCGGCATGGGTGGTCCCCATTAGAGGTTCATGGCGCCATAAGGTCGTTGAACAGGCTTTGTGTGAAAAATAGTAGAGTCTAGGACTGCTTTTATTGTCCTGGTGGCCCAGAGGTAGCATTCGGTCTGAATTAGAAGATCGTGGGTTCGAATCCTGAGTGGGGTGGTGTTGATTATATAAGAAAGAAGTCCGTGTGCTTTATTGGGTACAATAGAAATATATATGGATCTCGTGTTTGGCTTGCATTTGGTAAAACGTTGCTCTGATCACCTAAGCGGCATGGGTGATCCCCGATAGGAGTTCACGGCGCCATAAGCTCGTTGAACAGGCTTTGTGTGAAATATAGCAGAGTCTAGGACTGCTTTTATTGTCCTGTTGGCCCAAAGGTAGCGTTCCCTGGTCACAATTATAAGATCGTGGGTTCAAATCCTGGTGGGTTGAGGTGTTGATTAAATGTAGAAGTCCGCGTGCTTTATTGGGTTAATGAAATATATATGGATCCTCGTGTTTCGAAGCCGCATTTGGTAAAACGTTGCTCTGATCACCTAAGCGGCACGGGTGGTCCCCTATAGTGGTTCACAGCGCCATAAACTCGTTGAACAGGCTTTGTGTGAAATATAGCAGAGTCTAGGACTGCTTTTATTGTCCTAGTGGCCCAGAGGTAGCGTTCCCCGGTCACAATTATAAGATCGTGGGTTCAAATCCTGGTGGGGTGAGGTGTTGGTTATATGTAGAAGTCCGCGTGCTTTATTGGGCTAATGAAATATATATGGATCCTCGTGTTTCGAAGCCGCATTAGGTTAAGCGTTGCTCTGATCACCTAAGCGGGACGGGTGGTCCCCATTAGAGGTTCACGGCGCCATAAGCTCGTTGAACAGGCTTTGTGTGAAATATAGCAGAGTCTAGGACTGCTTTTATTGTCCTGGTGGCCCAGAGGTAGCGTCCCCCGGTCACAATTATAAGATCGTGGGTTCAAATCCTGGTGGGGTGAGGTGTTGATTAAATGTAGAAGTCCGCGTGCTTTATTGGGCTAATGAAATATATATGGATCCGCGTGTTTCGAAGCTGCATTTGGTAAAACGTTGCTCTGATCACCTAAGCGGCACGGATGGTCCCCATTAGAGATTCACGGCGCCAAAAGCTCGTTGAACAGTCTTTGTGTGAAATATAGCAGAGTCTAGGACTGCTTTTAGTGTCCTGGTGGCCCAGAGGTAGCATTCCCCGGTCACAATTATACGATCGTGGGTTCAAATCCTGGTGGGGTGAGGTGTTGATTATATGTAGAAGTCCGCGTGCTTTATTGGGCTAATGAAATATATATGGATCCTCATGTTTCGAAGCCGCATTTGGTTAAGCGTTGCTCTGATCACCTAAGCGGCACGGGTGGTCCCCATTAGAGGTTCACGGCGCCATAAGCTCGTTGAACAGGCTTTGTGTGAAATATAGCAGAGTCTAGGACTGCTTTTATTGTCCTGGTGGCCCAGAGGTAGCGTCCCCCGGTCACAATTATAAGATCGTGGGTTCAAATCCTGGTGGGGTGAGGTGTTTATTATATGTAGAAGTCCGCGTGCTTTATTGGGCTTATGAAATATATATGGATCCTCGAGTTTCCAAGCCAGATTTGGTAAAACGTTGCTCTCTCCACCTAAGCGGCACGGGTGGTCCCCTATAGTGGTCCCACGGCGCCATAAGCTCGTTGAACAGGCTTTGTGTGAAATATAACAGAGTCTAGGATTGCTTATAGTGTCCTGGTGGCTCAGAGGTAGCGTTCCCCAGTCACAATTATAAGATCGTGGGTTCGAATCCTGGTGGGGTGAGGTGTTGATTATATAAAGAAGTCCACGTGCTTTATTGGGCTAATGAAATATAGATGGATCCTCGTGTTTCGAAGCCGCATTTGGTAAAACGTTGCTCTGATCACCTAAGCGGCACGGGTGGTCCCCATTAGAGGTTCACGGCGCCAAAAGCTCGTTGAACAGGCTTTGTGTGAAATATAGCAGAGTCTAGGACTGCTTTTATTGTCCTAGTGGCCCAGAGGTAGCATTCCCCGGACACAATTATAAGATCGTGCGTTCAAATCCTGGTGGGGTGAGGTGTTGATTATATGTAGAAGTCCGAGTGCTTTATTGGGCTAATGAAATATATATGGATGCTCGTGTTTCCAAGCCGGATATGGTAAAACGTTGCTCTGATCACCTAAGGGGCACGGGTGGTGTCCAGTAGAGGTTCATGGCGCCATAAGGTCGTTGAACAGGCTTTGTGTGAAATATAGTAGAGTCTAGGACTGCTTTTATTGTCCTGGTGGCCCAGAGGTAGCATATCCCGGTCACAATTATAAGATCGTGGGTGTGAATCCTGGTGGGGTGAGGTGTTGATTATATGTAGAAGTCCGCGTGCTTTATTGGGCTAATGAAATATATATGGATCCTCGTGTTTCGAAGCCGGATTTGGTAAAACGTTGCTCTGATAACCTAAGCGGCACGGGTGGTCCCCATTAGAGGTTCACGGCGCCATAAGCTAGTTGAACAGGCTTTGTGTGAAATATAGCAGAGTCTAGGACTGCTTTTATTGAACTGGTGGCCCAGAGGTAGCGTTCCCCGGTCACATTTATACGATCGGTGGTTCAAATCCTGGTGGGGTGAGGTGTTGATTATATGTAGAAGTCCGAGTGCTTTATTGGGCTAATGAAATATATTTGGATCCTCGTTTTTCGAAGCCGCATTTGGTAAAACGTTGCTCTGATCACCTAAGCAGCACGGGTGGTCCCTATTAGAGGTTCACGGCGCCATAAGCTCGTTGAACAGGATTTGTGTGAAATATAGCAGAGTGTAGGACTGCTTTTATTGTCCTGGTGGCCCAGAGGTACCGTTCCCGGGTCACAATTATAAGACCGTGGGTTCAGATCCTGGTGGGGTGAGGTGTCGATTATATGTAGAAGTCCGCGTGCTTTATTGGGCTAATGAAATATATATGGATCCTCGAGTTTCCAAGCCAGATTTGGTAAAACGTTGCTCTCTCTCCACCTAAGCGGCACGGTTGGTCCCCTATAGTGGTCCCACGGCGCCATAAGCTCGTTGAACAGGCTTTGTGTGAAATATAGCAGAGTCTAGGACTGCTTTTATTGACCTGGTGGCCCAGAGGTAGCGTTCCCCGGTCACAATTAGAAGATCGTGGGTTCGAATCCTGATGTGGTGAGGTGTTGATTATATGAAGAAGTCCGCGTGCTTTATTCGGCTAATGAAATATATATGGATCCTCGTGTTTCGAAGCCGCATTTGGTAAAACGTTGCTCTGATCACCTAAGCGGCATGGGTGGTCCCCATTAGAGGTTCATGGCGCCATAAGCTCGTTGAACAGGCTTCGTGTGATATATAACAGAGTTCTGGACTGCTTTTATTGTCCTAGTGACCCAGAGAGGTAGCGTTCCCCAGTCTGGCATTAGAAGATCGTGGGTTCAAATCCTGGTAGTGTTAGGTGTTGATTATATGAAGAAGTCCGCGTGCTTTATTGGGCTAATGAAATATATATGGATCCTCATGTTTCGAAGCCGCATTTGGTAAAAGGTTGCTCTGATCACCTAAGCGGCACGGGTGGTCCCCATTAGAGGTTCACGGCGCCATAAGCTAGTTGAACAGGCTTTGTGTGAAATATAGCAGAGTGTAGGACTGCTTTTATTGTTCTGGTGGCCCAGAGGTAGCGTCCCCCGGTCACAATTTTAAGATCGTGGGTTCAAATCCTGGTGGGGTGAGGTGTTGATTATATGTAGACGTCCACGTGCTTTATTGGGCTAATGAAATATATATGGATCCTCGTGTTTCGAAGCCGCATTTGGTAAAACGTTGCTCTGATCACCTAAGCGGCACGGGTGGTCCCCATTAGAGGTTCACGGCGCAAAAAGCTCGTTGATCAGGCTTGTGTGAAATATAGCAGAGTCTAGGACTGCTTTTGTTGTCTTAGTGGCCCAGAGGTAGCATTCCCCGGTCACAATTATAAGATCGTGGGTTCAAATCCTGGTGGGGTGAGGTGTTGATTATATGTAGAAGTCCGAGTGCTTTAATGGGCTAATGAAATATATATGGATGCTCGTGTTTCCAAGCCGGATATGGTAAAACGTTGCTCTGATCACCTAAGGGGCATGGGTGGTCCCAATTAGAGGTTCATGGCGCCATAAGGTCGTTGAACAGGCTTTATGTGAAATATAGTAGAGTCTAGGACTGCTTTTATTGTCCTGGTGGCCCAGAGGTAGCATATCCCGGTCACAATTAGAAGATCGTGGGTTCGAATCCTCGTGGGGTGGTGTTGATTATATGTAGAAGTCCGAGTGCTTTATTGGGCTAATGAAATATAGCTGAATCTCGTGTTTCAAGAAACGCATTTGGTAAAACGTTTGCTCCTGATCACCTAAGCGGCACTAATTGGTCCCGATGGGGTCCCACGGCGCCATAAGCTCGTTGAACAGGCTTTGTGTGAAATATAACAGAGTCTAAGATTGCTTGTAGTGTCCTGGTGGCTCAGAGGTAGCATTCCCCAGTCACAATTATAAGATCGTGGGTTTGAATCCTGGTGGGGTGAGGTGTTGATTATATAAAGAAGTTCGCGTGCTTTATTGGGCTAATGAAATATATATGGATCCTCGTGTTTCGAAAGCCGGATTTGGTAAAACGTTGCTCTGATCAGCTAAGCGGCACGGGTGGTCCCTATTAGAGGTTCATGGCGCCATAAGGTCGTTGAACAGGCTTTGTGTGAAATATAGCAGAGTATAGGACTGCTTTTATTGTCCTGGTGGACAACAGGTAGCGTTCCCCAGTCACAATTATAAGATCGTGGGTTCAAATCCTGGTGGGGTGAGGTGTTGATTATATGTTGAAGTCCGCGTGCTTTATTAGGCTAATGAAACATATATGGATCTCGTGTTTCAAGCCGCATTCGGTAAGCGTTGCTCTGATCACCTGGCGTGCAGGTGGTCCCATCAGAGGATTCCACGGCGCCACTTCGTTGAACAGGCTTTGTCTATGTGAAATATAGCAGGAGTCTAGGACTGCTTTTATTGTCCTATTGTTGAGGTAGCATATCCAGTCCTGATTATACGATCAGTGGTTCAAATCCTGGTGGGGTGAGGTGTTGATTATATGTAGAAGTCCGAGTGCTTTATTGGGCTAATGAAATATATTTGGATCCTCGTTTTTCGAAGCCGCATTTGGTAAAACGTTGCTCTGATCACCTAAGCAGCACGGTGGTCCCTATTAGAGGTTCACGGCGCCATAAGCTCGTTGAACAGGATTTGTGTGAAATATAGCAGAGTGTAGGACTGCTTTTATTGTCCTGGTGGCCCAGAGGTACCGTTCCCCGGTCACAATTATAAAACCGTGGGTTCAAATCCTGGTGGGGTGAGGTGTCGATTATATGTAGAAGTCAGCGTGCTTTATTGGGTTAATGAAATATATATGGATCCTCGAGTTCCCAAGCCAAATTTGGTAAAACGTTGCTCTCTCCACCTAAGCGGCACGGGTGGTCCCCTATAGTGGTCCCACGGCGCCATAAGCTAGTTGAACAGGCTTTGTGTGAAATATAGCAGAGTCTAGGACTGCTTTTATTGTCCTGGTGGCCAATAGGTAGCGTTCCCCGGTCACAATTAGAAGATCGTGGGTTCGAATCCTGGTGTGGTGAGGTGTTGATTATATGAAGAAGTCCGCGTGCTTTATTGGGCTAATGAAATATATATGGATCCTCGTGTTTCGAAGCCGCATTTGGTAAAACGTTGCTCTGATCACCTAAGCGGCATGGGTGGTCCCCATCGAGGTTCACGGCGCCATAAGCTCGTTGAACAGGCTTTGTGTGAAATATAGCAAAGTCTAGGACTGCTTTATTGTCCTGGTGGCCGAGAGGTAGCGTTCCCCGGTCACAATTAGAAGATCGTTGGTTAGAATCCTCGTGGGGTGAGGTGTTGATTATATGAAGAGGTCCGCGTGCTTTATTGGGCTAATGAAATATATATGGCTCCTCGTGTTTTGTAGCAGCATTTGGTAAAACGTTGCTCTGATCACCTAAGAGGCACGGGTGGTCCTCATTAGAGGTTCACGGCGCCATAAGCTCGTTGAACAGGCTTTGTGTGAAATATAGCAGAGTCTAGGACTGCTTTTATTGAACTGGTGGCCCAGAGGTAGCGTTCCCCGGTCACATTTATAAGATCGTGGGTTCAAAAACTGGTGGGGTGAGTTGTTGATTATATGTAGAAGTCCGCGTGCTTCATTGGGCTAATGAAATATATATGGATCCTCGTATTTCCAAGCCGGATTTGGTAAAACGTTGCTCTGATCACCTAAGCGGCACAGGTGGTCCCTATTAGAGGTTCACGGCGCCATAAGCTCGTTGAACAGGCTTTGTGTGAAATATAGTAGAGTCTACCACTGCTTTTATTGTCCTAGTGGCCCAGAGGTAGCCACCCCCGGTCACAATTATAAGATCGTGGGTTTAAATCCTGGTGGGGTGAGGTGTTGATTAAATGTAGAAGTCCGCGTGCTTTATTGGCCTAATGAAATATATATGGATCCTTCTTGTTTCGAAGCCGCATTTGGTAAAATGTTGGTCTGATTACCTAAGCGGCACGGGTGGTCCCCATTAGAGGTTCACGGCGCCATAAGCTCGTTAAACAGGCTTTGTGTGAAATATAGCAGAGTCTAGGACTGCTTTTATTGTCCTGGTGGCCCAGAGGTAGCGTCCCCCGGTCACAATTATAAGATTATGGGTTCAAATCCTGGTGGGGTGAGGTGTTGATTATATGTAGAAGTCCGCATGCTTTATTGGGTTCATGAAATATATATGGATCCTCGTGTTTCGAAGCCGCATTTGGTAAAACATTGCTCTGATCACCTAAGCGGCACGGGTGGTCCCCTATGGTGGTTCACAGCGCCATAAGCTCGTTGAACAGGCTTTGTGTGAAATATAGCAGAGTCTAGGACTGCTTTTCTTGTCCTGGTGGCCCAGGGGTAGCATTCCCCGGTCACAATTATAAGAACGTCGGTTCAAATCCTGGTGGGGTTAGGTGTTGATTAAATGTAGAAGTCCGCGTGCTTTATTGGGCTAATGAAATATACATGGATCCTCGGGTTTCGAAGCCGCATTTGGTAAAATGATGCTCTGATCACCTAAGCGGCACGGGTGGTCCCCATTAGAGGTTCACGACGCCATAAGCTCGTTGAACAGGCTTTGTGTGAAATATAGCAGAGTTTAGGAATGCTTTTAGTGTCCTGGTGGCCCAGAGGTAGCGTTCCCCGGTCACAATTAGAAGATCGAGGGTTCAAATCCTGGTGGGGTGAGGTGTTGGTTATATGTAGAAGTCCGCGTGCTTTATTGGGCTAATGAAATATATATGGATCCTCGTGTTTCGAAGCCGCATTGGGTTAAGCGTTGCTCTGATCACCTAAGCGGCACGGGTGGTCCCCATTAGAGGTTCACGGCGCCATGAGCTCGTTGAACAGGCTTTGTGTGAAATATAGCAGAGTCTAGGACTGCTTTCATTGTCCTGGTGGCCCAGAGGTAGCGTTCCCCGGTCACAATTATAAGATCGTGGGTTCGAATCCTGGTGGGGTGAGGTGTTGATTATATGTAGAAGTCCGCGTGCTTTATTGGGCTAATGAAATATATATGGATCCTCGTGCTTCGAAGCCGCATTTGGTAAAACGTTGCTCCGATCACCTAAGCCGCATGGGTGGCCCCCATCAGAGGTTCACGGCGCCATAATCTCGTTGAACAGGTTTTGTGTGAAATATAGCAGAGTCTAGGACTGCTTTTATTGTCCTGGTGGCCCAGAGGTAGCGTTCCCCGGTCACAATTATAAGATCGTGGGTTCAAATCCTGGTGGGGTGAGGTGTTGATTAAATGTAGAAGTCCACGTGCTTTATTGGGCTAATGAAATATATATGGATCCTTGTGTTTCGAAGCCGCATTTGGTAAAACGTTGCTCTGATCACCTAAGCGGCACGGGAGGTCCCCATTAGAGGTTCACGGCGCCAAAAGCTCGTTGAACAGGCTTTGTGTGAAATATAGCAGAGTCTAGGACTGCTTTTATTGTCTTAGTGGCCCAGAGGTACCATTCCCCGGTCACAATTATAAGATCGTGGGTTCAAATCCTGGTGGGGTGAGGTGTTGATTATATGTAGAAGTCCGAGTGCTTTAATGGGCTAATGAAATATATATGGATGCTCGTGTTTCCAAGCCGGATATGGTAAAACGTTGCTCTGATCACCTAAGGGGCACGGGTGGTCTCCAGTAGAGGTTCATGGCGCCATAAGGTCGTTGAACAGGCTTTGTGTGAAATATAGTAGAGTCTAGGACTGCTTTTATTGTCCTGGTGGCCTAGAGGTAGCATATCCCGGTCACAATTATAAGATCGTGGGTTTGAATCCTGGTGGGGTGAGGTGTTGATTATATGTAGAAGTCCGAGTGCTTATTGGGCTAATGAAATATATTTTGGATCCTCGTGTTTCGCCGGATTTGGTAAAACGTTGCTCTGATCACCTACGCGGCACAGGTGGTCCCTATTAGAGGTTCACTGCGCCATAAGCTCGTTGAACAGGCTTTGTGTGAAATATAGTAGAGTGTAGGACTGCTTTTATTGTTCTGGTGGCCCAGAGGTAGCGTCCCCCGGTCACAATTTTAAGATCGTGGGTTCAAATCCCGGTGGGGTGAGGTGTTGATTATATGTAGTCCTACGGTTTTAAGCCAGCTTTATGAAATATGGTGGGATCCTCGAGTTTCAAGCCAGATTTGCAAAACGTTGCCTTCCAATCGGCTGCATGGGTGGTCCCCGGTAGTGGTCCCACGGGCGCCTATAAAGCCTGCTTGAACAGGCTTCTTTTGTGTGAAATATACTGAGTCTAGGGATTGTTTTGTAGTGTCTGGTGGCTCAGAGGTAGCGTCTTCAGTCACAATTATAAGATCGTGGGTTCGAACTTGGTGGGGGTGAGGTGTTGATTATATGAAGAAGTCCGCGTGCTTTATTGGGCTAATGAAATATATATGGATACTCGTGCTTCGAAGCCGCATTTGGTAAAACGTTGCTCCGATCACCTAAGCGGCATGGGTGGTCCCCATCAGAGGTTCACAGCGCCATAAGCTCGTTGAACAGGCTTTGTGTGAAATATTGCAGAGTCTAGGACTGCTTTTATTGTCCTGGTGGCCCAGAGGTAGCATATCCCGGTCACAATTATAAGATCGTGGGTTTGAATCCTGGTAGGGTGAGGTGTTGATTATATGGTAGTTCGAGTGCTTTTATTGGGCTAATGAAATATACTTGGATCTCCTGTTTCGAAGCCGCATTTGGGCAAAAACGTTGTTCTGATCAGCCCTTAAGCGGCACTGGTGGTCCTCTATTAGAGTTCGCTTGCCATAAGCTCGCTGGAACAGGATTTGTGAACATAGCAGGAGTGTAGGACTGCTTTTGCACAAGTCCCAGGCCCAGAGGTAGCGTTCCCCGGTCACAATTATAAGATCGTGGGTTCAAATCCTGGTGGGGTGAGGTGTTTATTATATGTAGAAGTCCGCGTGCTTTATTGGGCTTATGAACTATATATGGATCCTCGAGTTTCCAAGCCAGATTTGGTAAAACGTTGCTCTCTCCACCTAATCGGCACGGGTGGTCCCCTATAGTGGTCCCACGGCGCCATAAGCTCGTTGAACAGGCTTTGTGTGAAATATAACAGAGTCTAGGATTGCTTATAGTGTCCTGGTGGCTCAGAGGTAGCGTTCCCCAGTCACAATTATAAGATCGTGGGTTCGAATCCTGGTGGGGTTAGGTGTTGATTATATAAAGAAGTCCACGTGCTTTATTGGGCTAATGAAATATATATGGATCCTCGTGTTTCGATGCCGCATTTGGTAAAACGTTGCTCTGATCACCTAAGCGGCACGGGTGGTCCCCATTAGAGGTTCACGGTGCCAAAAGCTCGTTGAACAGGCTTTGTGTGAAATATAGCAGAGTCTAGGACTGCTTTTATTGTCCTAGTGGCCCAGAGGTAGCATTCCCCGGACACAATTATAAGATCGTGGGTTCAAATCCTGGTGGGGTGAGGTGTTGATTATATGTAGAAGTCCGCGTGCTTTATTGGGCTAATGAAATATATATGGATCCTCGTGTTTCGAAGCCGGATTTGGTAAAACGTTGCTCTGATAACCTAAGCGGCACGGGTGTCCCCATTAGAGGTTCACGGCGCCATAAGCTAGTTGAACAGGCTTTGTGTGAAATATAGCAGAGTCTAGGACTGCTTTTATTGAACTGGTGGCCCAGAGGGAGCGTTCCCCGGTCACATTTATACGATCGGTGGTTCAAATCCTGGTGGGGTGAGGTGTTGATTATATGTAGAAGTCCGAGTGCTTTATTGGGCTAATGAAATATATTTGGATCCTCGTTTTTCGAAGCCGCATTTGGTAAAACGTTGCTCTGATCACCTAAGCAGCACAGGTGGTCCCTAATAGAGATTCACGGCGCCATAAGCTCGTTGAACAGGATTTGTGTGAAATATAGCAGAGTGTAGGACTGCTTTTATTGTCCTGGAAGCCCAGAGGTACCGTTCCCCGGTCACAATTATAAGACCGTGGGTTCAGATCCTGGTGGGGTGAGGTGTCGATTATATGTAGAAGTCCGCGTGCTTTATTGGGCTAATGAAATATATATGGATCCTCGAGTTTCCAAGCCAGATTTGGTAAAACGTTGCTCTCTCCACCTAAGCGGCACGGGTGGTCCCCTATAGTGGTCCCACGGCGCCATAAGCTCGTTGAACAGGCTTTGTGTGAAATATAGCAGAGTCAAGGACTGCTTTTATTGACCTGAAGGCCCAGAGGTAGCGTTCCCCGGTCACAATTAGAAGATCGTGGGTTCGAATCCTGATGTGGTGAGGTGTTGATTATATGAAGAAGTCCGCGTGCTTTATTGGGCTAATGAAATATATATGGATCCTCGTGTTTCGAAGCCGCATTTGGTAAAACGTTGCTCTGATCAATTTTAAGCGGCATGGGTGGTCCCCATTAGAGGTTCACGGCGCCATAAGCTCGCTTGAACAGGCTTTGTGTGATATATGGGCAGAGTCTAGGGACTGCTTTTTATTGTCCTGGTGGCCCAGAGGTAGCTGCCCCGGTCACAAATTATAAGATCGTACAAACCTGGTGGGGTGAGGTGTTGATTATAGCGTAGAAGTCCGCGGCTTTATTGGGCAAAATGAAATATATATGGATCCTTCTTTGCTTTGAAGTCAAGACGGTAAAACGTTGCTCTGATCACCTAAGCGGCACGGGTGGCCCCCATTAGAGGTTCACGGCGCCAAAAGCTCGTTGAACAGTCTTTGTGTGAAATATAGCAGAGTCTAGGACTGCTTTTAGTGTCCTGGTGGCCCAGAGGTAGCATTCCCCGGTCACAATCATAAGATCGTGGGTTCAAATCCTGGTGGGGTGAGGTGTTGGTTAAATGTAGAAGTCCACGTGCTTTATTGGGCTAATGAAATATATATGGATCCTCGTGTTTCGACGCCGCATTGGGTTAAGCGTTGCTCTGATCACCTAAGCGGCACGGGTGGTCCCCATTAGAGATTCACGGCGCCATAAGCTCGTTGAACAGGCTTTGTGTGAAATATAGCAGAGTCTAGGACTGCTTTCATTGTCCTGGTGGCCCAGAGGTAGCATTCCCCGGTCACAATTATAAGATCCTGGGTTCAAATCCTGGTGGGGTGAGGTGTTGATTATATGTAGAAGTCTGCGTGCTTTATTGGGCTAATGAAAAATATATGGATCCTCGGGTTTCGAAGTCGCATTTGGTAAAACGTTGCTCTGATCACCTAAGCGGCACGGGTGGTCCCCATTAGAGGTTCACGGCGCCAAAATCTCGTTGAACAGGCTTTGTGTGAAATATAGCAGAGTCTAGGAATGCTTTCAGTGTCCTGGTGGCCCAGAGGTAGTGTTCCCCGGTCACAATTAGAAGATCGTGGGTTCGAATCCTGGTGGGGTGAGGTGTTGATTATATGAAGAAGTCCGCGTGCTTTATTGGGCTAATGAAATATATATGGATCCTCGTGTTGAGAAGCTGCATTTGGTAAAACGTTGCTCTGATCACCTAAGCGGCACGGGTGTTCCCCATTAGAGGTTTACGGCGCCATAAGCTCGTTGAACAGGCTTTGTGTGAAATATAGCAGAGTCTAGGACTGCTTTTATTGTCCTGGCGGCCCAGAGGTAGCGTCCCCCGGTCACAATTATAAGATCGTGGGTTCAAATCCTGGTGGGGTGAGGTGTTGATTAAATGTAGAAGTCCGCGTGCTTTATTGGGCTAATGAAATATATATGGATCCGCGTGTTTCGAAGCTGCATTTGGTAAAACGTTGCTCTGATCATCTAAGCGGCATGGGTGGTCCCCATTAGAGGTTCACGGCGCCAAAAGCTCGTTGAACAGTGTTTGTGTGAAATATAGCAGAGTCTAGGACTGCTTTTAGTGTCCTGGTGGCCCAGAGGTAGCATTCCCCGGTCACAATTAGAAGATCGTGGGTTCGAATCCTGGTGGGATGAGGTGTTGATTATATGAAGAAGTCCGTGTGCTTTATTGGGCTAATGAAATATAT
>NW_024742059.1:0-16778 GCF_018991925.1 Homarus americanus | reverse complement strand
AAGTTTGCGTCATCGCTAATGGATACCCTGGAGTGTGTCGTCTATGTCTGGTTTACAGCCAATGGTAGAAGTGAGGAGGAGGAGGGTGATAGGCAGAGAAGGAGTAGGAGAAGGTGAGGAGGAGTGGTAGTAGTAGAAGTGAGGATAAGGAGGGCGCTTGTGTTTGATGGTGTAGAATAATAAACGCTTCAGTTACAGATAGTCATTTGTTTTTCTGTAATGCATAAAACGACAGATGAACTTGTTCCATTTGGATGCTTTTAGGTGGCAACCTAATTAACTTGTAAAATGGAAACATGAATTTCATCTAGACTTGAATTTATTAATAACTGAAAATACCTAACAAGTTGTTGTATATTTCGACGGCTTGTCAGTTGTCATTATAGTTTGGCTGACCTCAGATGAGACTCACCTCTGTCGTCTAAATTTTTATTCCGTTTATACAACACTTAAACAAAAAACAGCCATATTACCTTATTTATAGTGTAGAATCGATCTAAAAACACTACAGACAGACCTTAGGAAGAATCACAATGTTACACAGAGATATTGAGTCTCTTAGTGTTTATGTTGACAGTTAGTGAGAATTATGGCTTCACTTTTTATCTGTTTATGGGACCAGCTCCACAAGGTTAGGTTGATTTGTTGTTTTGTAAAAGTTGTTTAGTTTCGTTTTTAATTATCCTGTTTATTTGTTAATGTAGTTCCAATTTTGTAAACTCAACGTAATCTATCCACGCTATAGGATTGAAGCCCATTGATGACTAATCTCAGTGGGTAGTTTAGCGGATTCAATAGACTGGGGCCCACAGAACGGGCCTATTCAACACACGACAACTAAATCCTCCACTTCCTCTTCTTTTTTTTCTCTCCCTGCTTCTTCCCACCTCTGTCTTCTCCACATTTCACCCCAACTGTTTATTCATTATTTCCATCTCTTCCTCTTATTTTATTCTCTCTTCATCTACTATTATCTTCCTTCTTCTTTGTCTCTGCTTCTTCCTTTCTTCCTTCTGTTCCGCCCTCTTCTAGTCTCCTAGCTCCCCTCATCTTCTCCTTCCTAGCTCCCTCTTCATTTCTCTCCCTCCTATATTTCCTCCTTCTGTAATTCAACCCTCCCTCCTCCTCCTCTGACCCCACCCACTCAGTCTCCGGCCCAATCAAGTCCTTTCTCCCATCTTCCGTCTCCTCGGGCATACACCGTCCACGTGCCGCCACCAACACGCCACTTCCGCCGCCTGCCACCCACGCGCCGTCACCACCCACCCATCCACCCACCTCCCACACATCCGGCGGAACAACCTCCGACCACTGTCTCCCACCATTACTTAACCCGGAAACAAGTGGCGTGTTCGTCGCGTGCCTTATGGGAAATTCGACCCGAAACCAAACTAAAACCGATTTGTAAGTGAGATTTAATTAATATATACCAATTAATAATAAAGACAGGATTTATCTAGAATTAATTTATAAGATAACAAAGATAAAATTAGACGTAGATGTTCCCACCATTACGTGAACTTCCGAAACATGGAGGTTTATAGAATAAAGTATGGGGAGATAGATACAACCAATATATGTAACATTTATCAGATGGTGTAACTGAATAAGAATCAAATGTTACATGCATGTAAGTATGTATACCTGACACACACACACACACACACACACACACACAATAACACACACACCTTACTCACGACTCTCAGCTGACTCACCCCTGACTCTGGAGGCGACCATGATGACTTGAGGTGAGAAGTGGAGGGCAATATTGATGAACCTGACCCAAACTGCACAGTCTGGATTCAATAATGTCCTTCTCACACACCCCGTCATAGCTCCCTGTAACGGCTGTCTGGCTGTAAAGGAGAGAGAGGAGGAGAAGGATGGTGGAGAAGGAGACGGAAATGGGGGATAGGAGGTTGTTGGGGAGGGGTGATTTAGTGGTGCTGGGAGGAGGAGAGACAGGGGAGAGTGTGGACAAGAGATAGGTTAACTACACGCAGCTAAATATTCTCTTTAAATTACGAAGAGAGAATAACACATCAAGGAGAGAAAACATTGACTTATTATTGTAATTATCTCATAACACACACTTACCCCCCACACACACACACACACTAATCGGTAAGACCCGTAATGAGGATGAGGCCACCTAGGCGTGAATTTGTTTATGTAGTTGCTACCGCCATCTGCCACCATTACCCGCAACACGATCCGCATCGATTAACATCCAGGTCTCCATTGCTGGGTAGACAGAGGCAATGGCGTAAAGGAACTGTCCCATAAGCTTCACCCTCAATTAACGAACCTGAACCACTCTGCCGAGGAGGCGATCATGCTGACCATTACAACAGGTCATCCCCACCCTCCACCACCTCACACACACACACACACATACACACTGCCTCATCACTCCCCACCCAACTCCTTCACCCGCCCCCCTTCACCCAGATGAATAATTTCCTTACGACCCTGGTATCTGAATAGCCAGCGTAATAGCGTGGGTTAAGAGCCTGCCGACTAGCTCATGCAAGGCTAATGTCTGTCTGTCCTCTCTGTCTTCTGTCTCTGTTCTATGGCGATATATGAACGTCTTATGGAGTTTTTATTGTTTAGGGAGGATACGGGACCTTCTGTTAGAAGACAAGACACACACAGATGGATAGACAGACAGAGCAGCCAGAGAGAGTCACCTCCGCTCCTGCAGAAACACCTGAGAAATGTGGACCGGTCGAGTGTAGTCTTCTAACGGTGGAGGACGAGGAGGAGGAGGAGCAGGAGGAGGACGAGGAGGAGGAGGAGGAGGAGGAGGAAGAAGGGGAAGAAGAGGAGGAGGAGGAGAGGGAGAGAGGAGGATGGCACGGGGTGGTGAAGCAACAAAGTGGCAGTAAAGGAACATTATTGGGTTTAGGGCTGGAGGCTCACTATACTGTACCACGAGTTGCATACAGTGGCACTCTGGCTTCTCCACCCCGTCCACACCCCTACTACTATATATGGGGAGGTGAAAGATGGTTGTGGTGGTATTGGTTGTAGTGGTGGTTGGCTGATTGGTGGGTGGTGGTATGGTGGTAGGTGGGTGGTGGTAATGGTGGTAGAGGCTGTGACGCATTTGTTTACATTAGCTGAGTATATTCAGGTTCATCAAATCACCGCCAGGGGAAACATCAAGGTAACACACAGTATATCTGACGTATTGGCCCCTGGGGTCACCTCATACCTTTGAACTCTGTTGTACTCTCTGGAGGTTTATTCTTCCTCGAGGTAACAGAGTGAACACCTTGAGAGAGTTTTTTACATCTTGAACTATTTACGGGCGTCATTACAGTCTGACTCATGAGTGAGTTTCAACAAGGTTCACCTGCAGTCTCCTGAAAACACACTTAATATTCTGAGTCTCACCACAACACGCATCACCGTACACCATCATTCCTCTCTCTCACCAGTAGCTGTCACCAGTACTGGGATGAGGACGGCTTGCAACGGAGACAGCCTTCATGATGGCTTGTGTTCCTCCCTTCCTCCTCTCGTAGACAGCTAAACAGACAGCTAAACAGACAGCCAGGCAACTTCCACTGTTCTCGGCTGTCACATCCCGGTATCATTAGCTGAGAATGTGTGTCTCCCTTTACCACCCTGACTCAAGGCCGGTGATGGAGACGAGCCAGAGGAGGAAACCGTAGGTCATTTTCATATTCCACATCAAGCTTGTAGGAATTGTTTGTGGGTTTATACACAGTGATCGACCGCGAGTGACGAGGGTCTTAATTCAGGAATATTCGGCGGCTGTAAATTATAATTCCACTTTAAGGACCAACTGATTAAGATCTGATCACCGTGCCGGCTGTCAGGATGTAAAAGGCTTCTGATAAGCATTATAACATTCGTAATATGTCACTCAAAACAAGCCACTTAACCAGAAGCTTATTTTCAGTCTTATCTATGGAGTTAATAAGGCTCAATTCTGCCTCACACACACACACACACACACACACACACACACACACACACACACACAAGTACATACGAAGGTGAGAGAGAAAAAACACCGAGTTAGGTAACAAATTAGACCTAGGAAACATTATCTGGGATTAGTCTTCTGTGTTAATTAATGAATCACTTGACAAGGCGGCGGAGGTTGGGAGCTGTCCCTGTACCGGTGGCTCAAACTACGATGTCTCCCATTACCAAGATGACGAATTATAACTCTTACTTACGGATGAGGACCAAGGACACTTGTATCTATTAACTCTAATATTCTGGCATCTCTTGGTATTCTGGCTAACGAGGCGGTACCATAGTTGTTAATTATCATTCCCAGATGATTAACCTTACTCAAGCGTGTGACACCTGTATGAGGTCAGAGAGATGTGGGGAATTGTTGAGTACTGAGGTTGTGGTGTGTATGGTATGACTGTGTGAGGCCTAGGGCCCAGCGTCAATGTATATTATTATATTTGCACACACACACACACACACACACACACACACACACACACACACACACACACATCACACATCACACACACACACACACACACACACACACACACACACATCACACAGGTAGGTATGGACAGGTAGGTCTAACACTATAGCGTTACCCTATTGTAGGTGGTGTGGATTCTCTCTACTGCGGGAGGTGGTGGTGACGATGGTGATGATGATGATGATGATGATGTTAGAGGTATTAGTGGTAATGTTGGTAGTGGTAGTAATGGTGGTGAAAGTAACGGCGATGGTGGTAATAGTGGTGGTTATGAAGGTGATACTGGTAATGATAGTGGTGGTAATGGTGGTAGTAATGATAGTGGTGGTAATGGTGGTAGTAATGATAGTAGTGGTAATGGTGGTAGTAATGATAGTGGTGGTAGTAATGATTTAGGTTAGGTTAGGTTAGGTTAGGTTAAACATCACCATATTCTGATGGTCATTATGGTGAGCACAATAATTAATGGTGAACTATTAACGGTAGGAAGAAGACTAAGAGGAGGAGGAGGAGGAGGAGGAGGAGGAGGAGGAGGAGGATATAAAGGGGAGGGAGAGGAAGAGGAGGGAATAAAGGGAAGGAGGAAGAGGAAATGAAAGAAGAGGAGGAGAAGGAGGAGATGGCCTACTATTACCGACAGAAGAAGAAAACAGAAAGAGAAGGAAAAGAGAAAGAAGGAGGCAAAGGAAGGCCATGGAGAGGAAGAAGAAGAAAGGAAGAGAAAAGGAGAGGAGGAGGTGGAAGGAAGGAAGAAGGGCCAGAAGCGCCCATCATGCGCAAGATAAACTCTGGGTACCTGCGTCTTAGTGTTGGACGGAGGACATTAAGGATACTACCTTATCAGTCCCAACCACGGCTAATTGGCGCAGCTATTTCACCAGTAAACGTCGTTCCCTGAAGGATTGATGCCCCTCCCCCTGCTGGTGGTGGTACTAGTGGTGGGGGGTGACGTTGGGAGGGCAGGAGGGGCGAGAAGAGGTGGGAGGGGCGGGAGGGGCAGGGAGGGGCCAGGAGGTTAGAGTCACTGGCATGTATGGTGTTGTATGAGAGTGTATGTGTATATAGATAAGGAACATGTATGACTCTGCTTATACATGTTGGGTTGGGATTTGCATTAGGGATCAGTTTGCTGTGAAAATACTAATAACAAAAATATGGATTAATTTGTTCTGTTTCGCTTCCTGGTTATATTTTATTTATTTTTTAAATTAAACATGTAGATCAATTCTACTCATTTGACGATGTTAAATAGGAAAATGATTTGTGATATTTTAACTAAATGTTGAAGAAAAAATCTAATTATTGAGAAAAATGTGATCAGTGAGAAGAAAATGTGATCACTGAGGAAAAAATGTGATCACTGAGGAAAACAAATGTGATTACTGAGGAAAAAATGTGATCACTGAGGAAAAGTGTGATTACTGAGAAAATTTGATCACTGAGGAAAAAATGTGATCACTGAGAAAAAAATGTGATCAGAGGAAAAAATGTGATCAGAGGAAAAAAAATGATCACTGAGAAAAAGTGGTGATCACTGAGGGAAAAATGTGATCAGAGGAAAAAATGTGATCACTGAGGAAAAAAATGTGATCACTGAGGAAAAAATGGATCACTGAGGAAAAATGTGATCAGAGGAAAATGTGATCAGAGGAAAAAAATGATCACTGAGAAAAAGTGTGATCACTGAGGAAAAATGTGATCAGAGGAAAAATGTACTGAGGAAAAATGTGATCACTGAGGAAAAAATGTGATCACTGAGGAAAAAATGTGATCACTGAGGAAAAAATGTGATCACTGAGGAAAAAAAATGTATAACTGAGGAAAAAAGTGATCACTGAGAAAAAAATGTGATCACTGAGGAAAACAATGTGATCACTGAGTAAAAAAAAGTGATCAGAGGAAAAAAATGTGATCAGAGGAAAAAAAATGTGATCACTGAGAAAGTGTGATCACTGAGGGAAAAAATGTGATCAGAGGAAAAAATGTGATCACTGAGGAAAAATGATCACTGAGGAAAAATGTGATCACTGAGGGAAAAAAATGTGATCACTGAGGAAAAAAATGTGATCACCGAGGAAAAATGTGATCACTGAGGAAAAAATGTGATCACTGAGAAAAAAATGTGATCATTGAGAAAAAAAAATGTGATCACTGAGAAAAAATGTGATCACTGAAAAAATGTGATCATTGAGAAAAAAATGTGACTGGCTGAGAAAAAAATGTGATCACTGAGAAAAAGTGATCACTGAGGAAAAAATGTGATCACTGAGGAAAAAATGTGATCACTGAGAAAAATGTGATCACTGAGGGAAAATGTGATCACTGAGAAAAAATGTGATCACTGAGGAAAAATGTGATCACTGAGGAAAAATGATCACTGAAGAAAAAAATGTGATCACTGAGAAAAAAAATGTGATCACTGAGAAAAAATCTAATCATTGAGGAAAAAATCTGTGTTAAAAATTGCCTTCACAGGACAATAAATACCTCGAGGTTTTAAAGAAATGAACACGGAATTACACCTAGATCGCTTTTAATTGAGGTGACCCTATGGTTTATGGGAGATTAAGACCTTAAAAATACGAGAGAAGAAAATAAAATAAACAGGAGCACACACACACACACACACACACACACACACACACACACATACACACACACACACACACACACACAAGACATCTTTCCAAACATCTATTCATAAAGTCGCACAAACGAACTCCACAAACAAAGTGTATCTACCAGACAAGAACAAGAACAAGAACAAGAACAACAACAACAACAACAACAACAACAACAACACTCTCCTATCGTAAAAAACCCCAGATCTGCGGCGTCTTTTAGGTGCCTTATAGACGCTACTGTTTAAAGGGTTTCAACTTTCAGATGTAACAAAACTGTGTGTGTCTCAGCTGACCAACATGATAAAGCAAATAAGGTAAAGGACACAGGTAGACGATAATAAACGGTAGACGGGGAGAAAATTGATGATTTGTAATGGAAAGAGAAATATGTGTAAATTAATATGTTTGAGAATAGTAGATGTGATTAAAATGTCATATATAAATACTAAACAGACAGACAGACAGACAGACAGACAGAAAGACAGACAGACAGACAGACAGAAAGACAGACAGACAGACAGACAGACAGACAGACAAGCCACAC
Organism: Homarus americanus; assembly: GCF_018991925.1. NCBI lineage: Eukaryota > Metazoa > Arthropoda > Malacostraca > Decapoda > Nephropidae > Homarus > Homarus americanus. Next base: position 9,118 of record NW_024742059.1, on the reverse strand, counting down.
ACAAAAAAAATCAAAAAAATATCCAACCACATCAATATATTCCCATTTATTTTTACCACTAAGACAAAACCTCCGAAGCAGTAAGCCTGTTACAGAATCATCTTACGAATCACCTTGAAACATCAGGGAGGATATGAACCCTTCAATAGACATATAATTTTATACCTCTTCCACCAAACCATAAAATACAGAAAACTTAATTAAGATTCTTACTGAGGTAAAGGTTATGGAGTCGAGGCACCTTGCAAGCCTGAAGATGTGTTAATCGGAGGGGTTGAACCGGTCTAGATGGTTCATAAAACCCCGGAGCATAGATTGAAGTTTGGGAGAGGGAGGAGGGAGGGAGGGGGGTCAGATTGTTATGAGGGTTCACGCTGGCCTGTTTTAAGGGATTCGTTTGGTTCAGACTGTTGGTGAGGAGGGGTTGTACTGCTTGTATTGATGAGAGAGAGAGAGAGAGAGAGAGAGAGAGAGAGAGAGAGAGCCATCTCATCAAAGCAGACGAACATATTCTATTTCAATACCTCTCTCTTCACACCAGGGGGTACCAGAGTAAGGGGGTACTAGAGTAAGGGGTACTAGAGGTACTAGAGTGCACAGAGTAAGGGGCACTAGAGTAAGGGGGTACTAGAGTAAGGTACTAGAGTAAGGGGGTACTAGAGTAAGGGTACTAGATAAGGGGGCACTAGAGTAAGGGGGTGCTAGAGTAAGGGCATTGCAAGGGGGTACCAGGGAGCAAGGGGGAAGTACTAGAGTAAGGGTACTAGAGTAAGGGGTACTAGAGTAAGGGGGTTTATATTATCGTTGTTGTTGTTATTGTTGTTATTACATACCACCACCTCATCTACCATCATTATCGATTATTCCATTTCCATCATATCAAGACTACCATCATCATCATTATCTCCTGTTTTCCTTCTTTATCATGCTTTATTCCTCTACACCTTCTCTTATCTCCGCTCTTTATCCCTAAGGTTTCTATTAATATTCTTTAACACATAGTGATGTGTGGTGTTTACATGGGTGTCTGGGTTGAGTGGCTCATCAGCTTAGATATTTTAATACATAAATTATGGTGTTGACTTGCATTAGAGGGTGTGTGGCGGTTGTTGTTGTTCTTGTGTTGTGTTGTGTTAGTAGTAGTAGTACCAGCAACACACTTTTTCCAAAGACACACTCAAAAAAATTAACCTCAATCCCGGACCTAAACTGACCATCTAAATGACTACTCACCAACCTAAACTAAACCAAACATTTAGCACGCACACACATTCAAATGACACATTCACCCATGACACACACACTTAATGACACACTTAACCTATGACACACTTAAACCCATGACACACTCAACCTATACAAATGGCACATACAACCCTGACACATCAATTCACGACACACCCCTACCTACGACACAAGTGCATGGACTTCTAAGCGTCATGGTCAAGTGTACCGACGTCAATACTTACTCCTTCCCGTCTGTCTGTCCGTCTGTCTTTCTTTCTGTCTGTTCGTTCGTCTCTCTTATTGCTCAAAACAGCCGGTGACAAAAAATAAACAAACACACGGAAATAAAAAATACCAAAAAGACCATTAAAAAACACGCAAAAAACGCACTCAAACACTTCTCAATACGGCGAAAAAACTACTTAAAAATTCCTAAAACAAACAAAAACCCACAAATTTAAAAACTCACCAAACCACATTAAAACAGTTTATAAAAAAACCGTAAAAAAACTTAAAAAAACACCACCAACCTAAAACAAAACATAAAACTCAACATGATCTCCAGGATGGGGGAGGAGGAAGATGTGGTTAAACTATCTTCCCCTGAAGGAGCAATAATAGAAGCCACTGACTCCAAATGAGAGCTACTGTTAAACATTGCTTGGGGACCTCTGCTGTTCTCTGTGTGTGCTTTTTGTTTCAAGGGTATGGTGTGTGTGTGTGTGTGTGTGTGTGTGTGTGTGTGTGTGTGTGTGTGTGTGTGCACGAATAGACCAAAACTTTTACCATTCTCAAAAAACGAAAAACAAAAACAATAATAAATTCACTAAAATATTCATATTTCAATTTATACTTTTTCACTTTTAAAATTTTACTAAAAGAAACTCATCATATCAATAAGCTAATTTCTCTGTAAAACAAACGAATATTTGAAAAATAAATACTATGAAATAATTTTACACTTATATACTAAAGATTTACTATTTTCAAACATTAAATTGTTCTACATTTTAATATTTATTCTCACTGATTTATACAAGATAAAAAACTTATGAATAATAATAATAATAATAATAATAATAATAATAAATAATAATAATAATAATAATAATAATAATAACAATAATAATAATAATAATAATAATATTAATAATAATAATAATAATAATAATAATAATAATAAAAAATAATAATAAATAAAATAATAACAGCAAAAAACAAAATACAAATATCTCACACAATGAATTTTTAAAATAAATTGATAAAAATAAAAACAAAAATAAATAAATACTATAATCAAAATTTTAAAACTGACGTAAACAATAAAGAATTATAATCCCAAACAATTACTATGATAAAACAATAAAGCCAACCAAATATATCAGGTTATGTACAATTTGTAAATGTATATATGATAGTGATGTATATATCAGGTTTATATTGTGTTATAAATTGATTTTTTGATTTAAATTACAAGGAGGAAAATAATTTGAGAGAATAAAATTTGAATATTTTATTAGAGTATAAAAGTTTTAAGGAAAAAATATATAATAACTAGGGGAAAACAATGTTGTTTAGGATCAAGGAAAATAGTTTGAGAAAGTAATACAACGAAACATTTTAACCATAAGAAAACTAATAACGAAAAAATATTACACCAACATAAGAAAATATTACCATAAAAGTTAAATAACGTAAATAAATACTTTTGAGTATTCGAAAGAAAAAAAAAACAAACAAAACAAAAAAAAACAAAACAGAGTAATTAAAACAGAGTAATTAAAATAGAGTAATTAAATAGAGTAATAAAATAATAATTAAATAGAGTACTAAAATAGTAATTAAACAGAAAGCAAAAAATAGAGAACAATAAAAAATAAAGAGAAATTAAAAAAGAAAAGAACAAACAGATAATAAAATATAACAAAAACAGAGTAATAAAAATAAAGTAATAAAAACAGAGTAATTAAAATAGAGAGCAAATAAACACACAGAGAGTAATTACAAATACAAAACAGAGATTAAAAAACAGAGTAATTAAAATAAGAGCAATTGAATCAAGCAATTAAAATATTAACCACAAGAGTATTAAAATAGAGAGTAATTAAAACAGAGCAAATTGGCAAATAGAGTAATTAAAAACAGAGCAATTAAAAACAGAAAAGTAATTAAAAATAGAGTAATTAAAATAGAAGCAATTACAGATATAATAAAAAAATAATAATATAATTTGAAAATAATATTAAAAGCATATATTAGTGAAAGTAAATTACATATGAGCTAACATGATAATTATATGCAAATTACATCAACTGAATATATCTTCTGTAAATTAGAACTGATTGTTATGTAATTAATTAAGTAATTAGTTCTAATGACCCAACAAAGCTCGATTTACCAAAAAAAAAAACAACAACAATACCGAAATACTGATACTCCGATAATACTTTAGAATTAATAAAAAATAACAAATACACCAGATACTGTAATTAGACTCCATTGTATTTAAACATGTACACACACACACACACACACACACACACACACACACACGACACAGACACAATTAATACATTGAAGAGAAATGAAAATTATACAAAAAAAACAGAATATCATCTAACTTGAGATATGTAAGAGATACAAATTATTTTTTATTTCTACATAACTTATTTTCGTAGTTTTTACTTAAGAGAACAAAGAAGGAGTTAAGGGTTTGTGTTAATATAATGAATAGATATTTTCACTTCAATATTTCACATGAATGGATGCTTTGAACTAATACCTTTCTGTTTTGATGAGAGAGAGAAAGAGAGAGCAGGGAAGGATGAAAGAGAGAGAGAAAAAGAGAGAGAGAGAGAGAGAGAGAGAGAGAGAGAGAGAGAGAGAGAGAGGAGGCGGGAAGTGATGAGAGAGAGAGAGAGAGAGAGAGAGAGAGAGAGAGAGAGAGAGAGAGAGAGAGAGAGAGAGAGAGAAAAAGGGAAGCAGATGAAAAGAGAGAGAGGGGGGGAGAAAAAGGAAGAGAAAGGCGTGGTGGTGATGATAGAGGAATTACCTGGTGTCGCACAAATGGGGAAATGGATGAGAAAGAACAAAACAGACAAAGGTGAAATTTAGAGCAAAGACAACAAGAGGTTTATACAGTACAACATGCGTGACTATGTGGGGGGCAACACACGTCGGCAGGTAAAGGGGAGGAGGGGAGAGACGGAGGGAGAGGCAGAGACAGGAGGGAGAGGTAGAGACTGTGAGGGAAAGGTAGAGACTGTGAGGGGAGAGGTAGAGACCAGGAGAGAGGTAGAGACAGGTGAGGGGAGGAGGCAGAGACGGTGAGGGAGAGGCAGAGATTGCGAGGGAGAGGTAGAGACGGTGAGGGAGAGGTAGAGACAGTGAGAGAGGTAGAGACGGTGAGGGAGAGGCAGAGACAAGGGAGAGGGGAGACTGTGAGGGAGAGGTAGAGACTCAGAGGGGAGAGGAGATAACGAGGGAGAGGTAGAGACGATGAGGGGAGAGGTAGAGATTTGAAACGTGAGGGAGAGGTAGAGACGGAGGGAGAAAGGTAGAGACGGTGAGGGAAGAGGTAGAGACGGTGAGGGAGAGGTAGAGAGGTGGGAGGAAGAGGTAGAGACGATGAGGGAGAGGAGAGACGGTGAGGAGAGGTAGAGACGGTGAGGGAGAGGAGACGATGAGGAGAGGTAGAGACGGTGAGGGAGAGGTAGAGACGATGAGGGAGAGGGGTAGAGACGGTGAGGGAGAGGGGAGAGACTGCGAAGGGAGAGGTAGAGACACAGAGGGAGAGGTGAGACGATGAAGGGAGAGGTAGAGAGATGGAGAGGGGAGAGGTAGAGACAATGGGAGGGGAGAGGTAGAGACGGGGGAGGGGAGAGGTAGAGACGGCGAGAGAGAGGTGGAGAGGGAGAGGGGAGATGGTGTGAGGGGAGAGACAGGAGGGGAGAGGGAGATGCAGAGGGGAGAGGCAGAGATGGGAGGGGAGAGGTAGAGATGGTGGGAGGGGAGAGAGACAGAGGGAGAGAGAGAGGGGAGGGGAGAGGTAGAGACGAGAGGAGAGGTAGAGATGGGAGGGGAGAGAGGTAGAGACGGTGAGGGAGAGGGGTAGAGACAGGAGGGAGAGGTAGAGACGATGAGGGAGAGGTAGAGACTGGGAGGGGAGAGGAGAGACGGTGAGGGGAGAGAGAGAGTGAGGGAGAGGTAGAGACGGTGAGGGGAGAGGTAGAGACGGTGAGGGGAGAGGTAGAGACGGTGAGGAGAGGTAGAGACGGTGAGAGAGGAGAGAGGGAAAGGAGACGGTGAGAGAGAGGTGGAGAGGAGGAGACGGTGAGGGAGAGGTAGAGACGGTGGGAGGGGAGAGGGAGACTGGGGAGGGAGAGGTAGAGACGGTGAGGGGAGAGGTAGAGACGGTGAGGGAGAGGTAGAGACGGTGAGGGGAGAGGTAGAGATGCAGAGGGAGAGGTAGAGACGGTGAGGGGAAAAGAGACTGAAAGGTAGAGACGGTGAGGGGAGAGGTAGAGACGGTGAGGGAGAGGGGAGACGGTGAGGGAGAGGTAGAGACTGGGAGGGAAAAGGTAGAGGATGGGAGGGGAGAGGAGAGGGGAGGGAGGTGAGATGGTGAGGGGAGAGGTAGAGAGGAGGGAGAGAACAGGGAGAGGAGAGAGGGGAGAGGTAGAGATGGTGAGGGAGAGGTAGAGACGGGGAGGAAAGGTAGAGACGTGAGGAGAGAGGGGAGGGAGAGGTAGAGACGGTGGAGGGGGAGAGGTAGAGGACGGTGGAGGGGAGAGGTAGAGACGGTGGGAGGGAGGAGGAGAGACGAGTGAGGGAGAGGCAGAGATCAGAGGGGAGAGGTAGAGACGGTGAGGGAGAGGTAGAGACGGTGAGGGAGAGGTAGAGACGCAGGAGGGAGAGGTAGAGACGGTGAGGAGAGGTAGAGACTGGGGAGGGAAAGGTAGAGACGGTGAGGGAGAGTAGAGACGCAGAGGGGAGAGGTAGAGATGGGGGAGGGGAGGGAGAGGTAGAGACAGGAGGGAGAGGTAGGAGGGGAGGAGAGGTAGAGACAGGAGGGAGAGGCAGAGACGGGGAGGGGAGAGGTAGACAGGAGGGAGAGGTAGAGAAGGGTGGGGAGGGAGAGGTAGAGACGGTGAGGGAGAGGTAGAGATGGTGAGGGAGAGGTAGAGACGGTGAGGGAGAGAGACGGTGAGGGGAGAGGTAGAGATGGGGAGGGGAGAGGTAGAGATAGGGAGAGGTAGAGAGGAGGGAGAGAGATGTGAGGGGAGAGGTAGAGATGGGGAGGGAGAGGTAGAGACGATGAGGAGAGAGTGAGGGGAGAGGTAGACGGTGAGGGGAGAGGTAGAGACAGAGGAGGAGGTAGAGATGGTGAGGGAGAGGTAGAGACGGAGAGGGAGAGGTAGAATGGTGAGGGAGAGGTAGAGAGACGGTGAGGGGAGAGGTAGAGACTGTGAGGAGAGGAGACGGTGAGGGAGAGGAGACGGTGAGGGAGAGGGGTAGAACGATGAGGGAAAAGGTAGAGACTGTGGGAGGGGAGAGGAGACGGGGAGGGAGAGGTAGAGACAGAGGGAGAGGCAGAGACGGTGAGGAGAGGTAGAGACAGGGAGGAGAGGTAGAGACGGTGAGGGAGAGGTAGAGACGGTGAGGAGAGGTAGAGACTGTGAGGGAAAGGTAGAGACAGAGGGAAAGGTAGAGACGGTGAGGGGAGAGGAGAGGTGAGGGAGAGAGGGATCAGGGAGGGAGAGGTAGAGACTGTGGGAGGGAAAGGTAAGAGACGGTGGGAGGGAGAGGAGAGACAGGAGGGAGAGGTAGAGACGGTGAGGGGAGAGGTAGAGACGGTGAGGGGAGAGGAGAGGCAGAGGAGAGGTAGAGACGGTGGAGGGGAGAGGTAGAGACGGTGAGGGAGAGGTAGAGACGGAGAGGGGAGAGAGAGGTAGAGACGGTGGAGGGGAGAGGCAGAGACGGGTGAGGGAGAGAGAGGGAGAGGTAGACGGTGAGGGAGAGGTAGAGACGGTGAGGGGAGAGGTAGAGACGGTGGAGGGAGAGGTAGAGACGCAGGAGGAGAGGTAGAGACGGTGAGGGAGAGGTAGAGACGGGAGGGAGGGTAGAGACTGGGGAGGGAGAGGTAGAGACGGTGGGAGGAGAGGTAGGAGACGGTGAGGAGAGGTAGAGACTGGAGAGGGAGAGGAGAGACGATGAGGGAGAGGTAGAGACTGTGAGGAGGAGGGGAGACAGGAGGAGAGGGTAGAGACTGGGAGGGGAAAGGTAGAGACGGGAGGGAAAGGTAGAGACGGTGGAGGGAGAGGTAGAGACGGTGAGGGAGAGGTAGAGATGCAGAGGGGAGAAGAGACTGTGAGGAGAGAGAGACGGGGAGGGAGAGGTAGAGACTGTGGTGGGAGGTAGAGACGGTGAGGGAGAGGTAGAGATGGTGAGGGAAAGGTAGAGACGGTGAGGGAAGAGGTAGAGACTGGGGGAGGGGAGAGGTAGAGACTGGGGAGGGAGAGAGATGGGGAGGGGAGAGGTAGAGACGCAGGGAGGAGAGGTAGAGGTGGGAGAGGGGAGAGGTAGAGACTGGTGGGAGGGAGAGGTAGAGACGGTGAGCAGGAGGTAGAGACGCAGAGGGAGAGGTAGAGACGGGAGGGAGAGGTAGAGACTGTGAGGGAGAGGCAGAGACGGTGGAGAGAGGAGAGACGGTGAGGGAGAGGTAGAGACTGTGAGGAGAGGTAGAGACGGGGAGGAGAGGTAGAGACAGGAGGGAAGAGGGGAGACTTGGGAGGGAGAGGAGAGACGATGAGGGAGAGAGGTAGAGACTGTGAGGAGAGGTAGAGACAGTGAGGAGAGGAGAGACGCAGAGGGAGAGGCAGAGATGGGTGAGGAGAGGGAGGGGAGACTAGGGAGGAGAGAGATGGTAGAGGAGAGGAGAGATTATGAAGGGAGAGGTAGAGACTGTGAGGGGGAGAGGTAGAGACTGTGAGGGAGAGGTAGAGATGAGGAGAGGTAGAGATGCAGGAGGGGAGAGGTAGAGATGGTGAGGGAGAGGTAAAGACAGAGGGGAGAGGTAGAGACTGTGGAGGAGAAGTAGAGACAGAGGGGAGAGGTAGAGACGGTGAGGGAAAGGTAGAGACGATGAGGGAGAGGTAGAGACTGTGAGGGAGAAGTAGAGACTGTGAGGGAGAGGTAGAGATGGTGAGGGGAGAGGTAGAAGGACAGGGAAAGGTAGAGATGGTGAGAGGGAGAGGAGACTCAGGAGGGGAGAGGTAGAGACGGTGAGGGGAGAGACGGGATGGAGAGGTAGAGACGGTGGGGAGGGAGAGGTAGAGACGGTGAGGGAGAGGAGAGACTCAGAGGAGAAGTAGAGACGCAGGAGGGAAAGAGGCAGAGACTGTGGGAGGGAAAGGTAGAGACGGTGAGGGGAGAGGTAGAGACGAAGAGGGAGAGGTAGAGACGCAGAGGGGAGAGGTAGAGACGATGAGGGAGAGGTAGAGAAGGCATGGAGAGGAAGAGATAAATGCAGGAAGAGAGTAGAGACAGAGGGAGAGGTAGAGACGGTGAGGTAGAGAGGTATAGACTGTGAGGGAGAGGTAGAGACTGTGAGGGAGAGGTAGAGACTGGGAGGGGGAGAATTAGGGAGGATGAGGGAGAGGTAGAGAGACCAGAGGGAGAGGATGATTGGGGAGGGGAGAGGTAGAGATTGTGAGGGAGAGGTGGGAGACTGGGGAGGGAGAGGTAGGAGACGATGAGGGGAGAGGTAGAGATGATGAGGGAGAGGTAGAGATGATGAGGGGAGAGGTAGAGATGATGAGGGGAGAGGTAGAGATGGTGAGGGTAGAGGAAGAGACTGAGGGAGAGCAATGCACCGAATGAAGCACACGAT
>NW_024742058.1:0-34909 GCF_018991925.1 Homarus americanus | reverse complement strand
CCCAGGTACACCTTTGAGACTCCAGGTGCTTCACTGACCTCCCAGGTACCTTCTGACACTCCAGGTATACCTCCGACCTCCCAGGTGCACCTCTGACCTCCAGGTACACCTCTGACACTCCCAGGTACACCTCGACACTCCCAGGTACACCTCTGACACTCCCAGGTACCACCCAGACACTCCCAGGTACCCTTCTCCACACTCCCAGGTACACCTCTGTACTCCTAGGTACTCCTCTGTCCTCCTGATACACGTCCCTGCCTCCCAGGTACACCTCCGACACTCCCAGGTACACCCTGACACTGCCAGGTACACATCAGACACTGCCAGGTACATTCAGACACTGCCAGGTACACCTCAGGCCTCCAGGTACACCTCAGTCACTCCAGGTGCACCTCTGACACTCCAAGTGCCTCTGACACTCCCAGGCACACCTCTGACACTCCCAGGTACACCTCAGACACTCCCAGGTACACCGCTGTCACTCCCAGGTACCTCTGACACTCCCAAGTACCTCTGACACTCCAAGGCACCTCCGACACTCCCAGTGCACCTCCGTCCTCCCAGGTACACTTCTTACACTCCCAGGTACTCTTCCTACACTCCCAGTTGCCTCTGACACTCCATGCCTCTGACACTCCCAGGTACACCTCTGACACTCCAGGTACACCTCTGACACTCCGGTACACTCTCTGACACTCCCAGGTACTCCACTGACGCTCCCTGGTACACCCCTGACACTCCCAGGTACACCTCTGACACTCCCAGGTACACCTCTGACACTCCCAGGTACACCTCCTGCACTCCCAGGTACACCTCTGATACTCCCAGGTACACCTTTGATACTCCCAGGTACTCCACTGACATTCCTGGTACCTCTGACCTCCCCACGTACACCGCAGACACTGCCAGGTCCACCTCTGACACTCCCAAGTACCTCCGACACTCCCAGGTACACTTCTCGCCTCCCAGGTACACCTCCGACACTCCCAGGTAAACCTCTGACACTCCCAGGTACACCTCTGACACTCCAAGTTTCACCTAACACTCCCAGGTACACCTCTCCCCACCTCCCAAGTACTCCACTGACATTCCTGGTACACTTCTGACACTACCAGGGTGTGTCCGACACTCCCAGATACACCTCTGACCTCCCAGGTACATCTCTGACCTCCCAGGTACACCTCTGACACTGCCAGGTACACCTCCTGACAATCCCAGGTACTCCTCTGACACTCCAGGTTCACCTCTAACACTCCCAGTACACCTCTCACACTCCCAAGTACTCCACCTTCCCTGGTACCTTCTGACACTACCAGGTACATGTCCCACACACGCTGCTCTGATACACCTCCTGACACTCCCAGGTACATCTCTGACACTCCCAGGTACACCTCCTGACACTGCCAGGTACACCTCCCAGACAATCCCAGGTACTCCTCTGACACTCCCAAGTTTCACCTCCTGACACTCCCAGGTACACCTCTCACACTCCCAAGTACTCACTGACATTCCTCTCTGCACTCCAGGTACATGTCCTCTCCCAATACACCTCTGACTCCAGGTACATCTCTAACTCCCAGGACCTCTGACTCCAGACCTCACATCCCTCTGACCTCCAAGTCACCTCCACTCCCAGGTACCTCCCTGATTACCTCCCAGGTACTCACACGACATTCCTGGTACACCTCTGACACTCCCACGTACACATGGACACTGCCAGGTCACCTCTGACACTCCCAAGCCTCCGACACTCCCAGGTACACTTCTCCTCCCAGGTACACCTCCGACACTCTGCCAGGCCTCTGACACTCCCAGGTACACCTCTGACACTCCAAGTTTCACCTCTAACCTCCCAGGTACACCTCTACACTCCCAGTACTCCACTGACATTCCTGGTACACTTCTGACACTACCAGGTACATGTCCGACCTCTGAATACACTCTGACCTCCCGTACATCTCTGACACTCCCAGGTACACCTCTGACACTGCCAGGTACACCTCTGACAATCCCAGGTACTCCTCTCTGACACTCCAAGTTTCACCTCTAACTCCCAGGTACACCTCTCCTCCGTACTCACTGACATTTCCTGGTACACTTCTGACACTACCAGGTACATGTGCACTTCTCAGATACACCTCCAGACTCCCAGGTACATCTCGACAACCTCCCAGGTACCTCTGACACCAGGTACACTCCTCTGACAATCCCAGGCACTCCTCTGACACTCCAGTTTCACCTCTGACACTCCCAGGTACACCTCTGATACTCCCAGGTACCCTTGATACTCCAGGTACTCCACTGACATTCCTGGTACACCTCTGACACTCCCACGTTGCAGACACTGCCAGGTCACCTCTGACACTCCCAGTACACCTCCGACACTCCCAGGTACACTTCCTGCTCCAGGCCTCCGCCTCCCAGGTAAACCTCTACACCTCCCAGGTACACCTCTGACACTCCAATTCTCTAACCTCCCAGGCCTCTCCCACCTCCCGTGCTCCACTGACATTCCCTGTGTACCTTCAGCCTTCCAGGTACATCACACCTCTCTGAATACACCTCTGACACTCCCAGGTACATCTCTGACCTCCCAGGTACACCTCCGACACTTCAGGTACACCTCTGCCAGGTACACCTCTGACACTCCCAAATACTCCACTGACATTCCTGGTACACTTCTGACCCCAGGTACACGTCCGACTCCCAGATACCTCTGACACTCCTAGGTACATCTTTGACACTCCCAGGTACACCTCTGACACTGAGGTGCACCTCTCAGCCCCCCCAGGTACACCTCCGATAATTCAAGGTACACCTCTGATTCTCCCAGGTACACCTCTGAGACTCCCAGGTACACCTCTGACTCTCCTGGTACACCTCCCATATTCCCAGGTACACCTCCCGTATTCCCAGGTACATCTCCCATACTCAGTTACACCTTTAACTCCAGGTACTTCACTGACACTCCCTGGTTTCCCCTGACATTCCCATATACACCTCCGCGCCCCATGTACAACTCCGACACTCCCAGGTAAACCTCCGATACTCACATGCACTGGCCTCCCAGGCACCTCAACCTCTGGTCCTCTGACACTCCCAGGTATCTCAGACACTCCCTGGTACACACTCTGGTACACCTCTCCCCTCCAGGCCTCCTGTGACACTCCTTGGCTTCTCTGACACTCCCAGGTACACCTCAGATACTGCAGGTACACCGTTGACACTACCAGGTACACCTCTGACACTCCATGTACACCTCCGACACCCAGGTACACCTCCTGACACTCCAGGCCTCACTGACATTCCCTGGTACACCTGACACTCCCAGGTACCTCCTGACACTCCCAGGTAGAACTCCCAGCACTCCAGGCACCTCAGACACTCCCAGGTACCCCAGATACTCCCAGGTACACCCCAGACACTCCCGGGTACACCTCCGACACTCCCAGGTACACCTCTGACACTCCCAGGTACACCTCCTGACACTCCCAAGGTATTCCTCTGACTCCTGGTACACCTCTGACACTCCCAGATACACCTCAGACACTCCCTGGTACCTCTGACACTCCCAGGTACCTCTCTCCTCCTTGGTTTCCCCCAGCCTCCCAGGTACACCTCAGACACTCCCAGGCCTCAGGCACTCCCAGGTACACCTCTGACCTCCCTGGTACACCTCAGACACTTCTGGGTACACCTCCCACACTCGCAGGTACACCTCTCACACTCCCAGGTACTCTGTGATGCTCCTGGTACTTCTCTGACACTCCCAGGTCACCTCAGACCACTCCCAGGTACACCTCAGACACTCCCAGGTACACCTCTCGACACTCCTGGGCACACCGCTGACACTGCCAGGTACACCTCCGACACTGCCAGGTACACCCACTCCCAGGTACACTTCTCGCACTCTCAGGTACACCTCCGACGCTCCCAGGTACACCTCTGACACTCCCAGGCACACCTCAGAAACTCCCAGGTACACCGCCTGACACTCCCAGGTACACCTCCTCACACTCCCATTACACCTCTGCACTCCCATCTTCAATATTCAGGTACCTCCGACACTCCCAGGTACACCTCTGACTCCCAGGCACACCTCCAGGCACTCCCAGGTACACCTCCTGGCACTCCCAGGTACACCTCTGAACCTCCAGTACATCTCACAACCTCCCAGGTACTCCTGACACTCCCTGGTACACCCTGACACTCCCAGGTACACCTCTGACACTCCTGCCTCTGCTCCAGGTGCACTCCACTGACATTCCTGGTACACCCCTGACACTCCCAGGTACACCTCTGGCCTCCCAAGGCACCTCTGACACTCCAAAGTGCACCTCCGAGCACTCCCAGGCACCTCTGGCCTCCCGTTAACTCAGACACTAGGTACACCGCTGTCACTCCCAGGTACCTCTGACCTCCCAAGTACCTCTGACACTCAAGGTACACCTCCGACACTCCCAGGTACACCTCGTCCTCCCAGGTACACTTCTTACACTCCCAGGTGCTCTTCCCTACACTCCCAGGTACACCTCTGACCTCCCAGGTACACCTCTGACACTCCCAGGCCTCTGACACTCCGGGTACATCTCTGGTGCTCCCAGGTACTCCACCCACTGCTCCTGGTACACCCCATGCTCTCAGGTACACCTCCCAGCACTCCCAGGGTACACCTCCTGCACTCCCAGGTACCTCCTGACACTCCCAGGTCCTCTGATGCTCCCAGGTGCACCTGATGTCCCAGGTACTCACTGACATTCATGGTACACCTCTGACACTCCCGTGCATGAGATACTGCCAGGTCCACCTCTGACACTCCCAAGTACACCTCCGACACTCCCAGGTACACTTCTCGCACTCCCAGGTACCTCCGACACTCCCAGGTAAACCTCCAGCACTCCCAGGACACCTCTGACACTCCAATTTCACCTCTAACACTCCCAGGTACACCTCTCACACTCCCAAGTACTCCACTGACATTCTAGTACTTCTGACACTCCCAGGTACATGTCCGGACTCCCAGATACACCTCTGACACTCCAGGTACATCTCTGCGCTCCCAGGTACACCTCCGACACTGCCAGGTACACCTCTGACAATCCCAGGTACTCCTGTGACACTCCCAGGTACACCTCCGACACTTCCAGGTACACACTCTGCCAGGTACACCTCTGACCTCCCAGTACTCCACCTGACATTCCCTGGTACACTTCTGACACTCCCAGGTACACGTCCAGACACTCCCAGATACACCTCCTGACACTCCTAGGTACATCTTTGACACTCCCAGGTACACCTCTGACACTGCAAGGTACACCTCTGACACCCCAGGTACACCTCGATAATTCAAGTCTCATTCTCCCAGGTACACTTTGAAGACTCCCAGGTACTTCACTGACACTCCCTGGTACTCCTGTGACACTCCTTGGTACTTCTCCTGACACTCCCAGGTACACCTCAGATACTCGCAGGTACCCGTTGACACTACCAGGTACACCTCTGACACTCCTGTACACCTCCGACTACACCAGGTACACCTCATGCTCCCAGGTACTCCTGACTTGTTCACACCTGAAACTCCCAGGTACACCTCTGACACTCCCAGGTAGAACTCTGTGCTCCCAGGTACACCTCAGACACTCCCAGGTACCCCAGATACTCCAGGTACACCCCAGACACTCCCAGGTACACCTCCGACACTCCCAGGTACCTCTGGCCTCCCAGGTACACCTCTGACCTCCCTGGGTATTCCTCTGACACTCCAAGTGCACCTCTGACACTCCCAGGTCACCTCAAACCTCCCTGGTTCTCCTCTCTGACCTCCTGGTTTCCTCCATCCAGGCTCCCGTGTCCCAGTACACCTGGCTTTCCGTACTTCACCCAACACTCCTGGCCTCACAACATTCCCATATACACCTCTGACACTCCCAGGTACCTCTGTGACTCCCAGGTACACCTCTGCACTCCCAGGTCACCTCCATTGCATGCCTGCCCGTCCGCTACTCACATACTCAAGGTACACCTCTGACACTCCCAGGTACACCTCCTGACCTCCCTGGTACACCCCAGCACTCCCATCTCCAGACCTCCCTGGTACACCTCTGACACTCCCAGGTACACCTCTCACACTCCCAGGTACTCCTGTGACACTCATGGTACTTCTCTGACCTCCCAGGTACACCTCAGATACTCACCAGGTACACCGTTGACACTGGTACCTCTGACACTCCATGTCTACCTCCGACACACCCAGGTACACCTCTGACACTCCCAGGTGCTCACCCCACTTGTTCCCTGGTACACCCTGCTCAGTACACCTCCTGACCTCCCAGGTAGAACTCTGACACTCCCAGGTACTCCTCAGACACTTGCCACAGGTACTCCCAGGTACACCCAGGCGCTCCCAGGTACACCTCCGACATGCTCCCAGGTACACCTCTGACACTCCCAGGTACACCTCAGACACTCCCAGGTACACCTCAGGCCTCCCAGGTACACCTCCCAGCCTCTGGTTTTACCTCAGACCCTTCTAGGTACACCTCCCACTCCCAGGTACACCTCTCACTCCCAGGTACTCTGTGATACTCCAGGTACTTCTCTGACACTCCCAGGTACACCTCAGACACTCCCAGGTGCACCTCCAGACACTCCCAGGTACACCTCCCAGCCTCCCTAGGCACACCGCTACACCTTGACCTCCGAGGTACACCTCCGACACTCCCAGGTACCTTCTCGCACTCCCAGGTACCTCCGCTGCTCCAGGTTACCTCTGACACTCCCAACCTCAGCACTCCAGGTACACATGCCTCCCAGGCACCTCTGACACTCCAAGTACACCTCTGACCTCCCAGGTACACCTCCCAACATTCCCAGGTACACCTCCGACACTCCAGGTACACCTCCCAACCTCCCATCACACCTCCCCAGGTACACCTCTGACACTCTCAGGCCTCAGCACTCCCGAGTACACCTCTGACACTCCCAGGCTCACCCCAGCACTCCTGTTACGCCTGGCACTCCCAGGTACACCTCACACTCTGGTACACTGAGACTCCCAGGTGCTCACTGACATTCCCTGGTACCTGACCTCCCAGGTACCTCCAGCACTCAGGTTTTGAACCTCCCAGGTACCTTCTCACACTCCCAGGTACACCTCTGACACTCCTAGGTGCTCCTCTGTCACTCCTGATACGTCTAACATTCCCAGGTACTGTGACCTCCCAGGTACACCGCTGACACTGTGGTACACCTCAGGCACTGCCAGGTACCTCCAGACACTGCCAGGTACACCTCAGGCACTGCAAGGTACACCTCAGAACCCCAGGTACACCTCAGACACTCCAAGGTGCACCTCTGACTCTCCCAAGTGCACCTCTGTCTCAGGCACACCTCTGGCTTGCTCCAGGTACCTCAGACACTCCCAGGCACCGCTGACACTCCCAGGTACCTTCTTGCTCCCAGGTACACCTCCGACACTTCCAGGTACCCGCCCACACTGCCAGGTACACCTCCGACACAGCCAGTACACCTCCGACACTCCCAGGTACACTCTCTCGCACTCTCCAGGTACACCTCCGACACTCCCAGGTACACCTCTGACACTCCTAGGCACACCTCAGACCTCCAGGTACACCGCTGACACTCCCAGGTACACCTCCCAGACTCTCAAGTACCTCTGACACTCCCAGGTACACCTCCAACATTCCCAGTGCACTCCGACCTCCCAGGTACACCTCTGACTCCCAGGTACACCTCTGACACTCTCAGGTACACCTCAGACACTCCCAGGTACACCACTTCAGCACTCCCAGGCACCTGCAGCACTCCAGCACCTCTGACACTCCCAGGTACACCTCCGACACTCCCAGGTACACCTCCGGCACTCCTAGGTACACCTCTTACCTCCCTACACCTCCACACTCCCAGTACGCCTCTGACACTCCCAGGTACACCTCTGGCCTCCAGGTACCTCTGACCTCCCAGGTACATCTCCGACCTCCAGGTACTCCTGGCCTCCCAGGTACTGTGACACTCCCAGGTACTCGTGCCTCACTGACATTCTCTTATACACCTCTGACACTCCCAGGTACACCTTGACACTGCCAGGTACACCTCCGACACTGCCAGGTGCACCTCCGACACTCCCAGGTGCCCTTCTCACCTCCGGTACACCTCCGACACTCCCAGGTACCTCTGGCCTCCCAGGCACCCTCAGACACTCCCCCATGTGCACAGCTGACACTCCAAGGTACACCTCTAGCACTCCCAAGTGCACCTCTGACCTCCCAGGTACCTCCGATATTCCCAGGTTCACCTCCGATATTCCCAGGTACCTCCGATATTCCCAGGTACACCTCTGATACTCCCAGGTACACCTTTGAGACTCCCAGGTACTTCACTGACACTGTCTGGTGCACCTCTGACACTCACAGGTACACCTCTGACACTCCCAGGTACACCTCCGATACAGGTACACCTCGATATTCCCAGGTACACCTCTGATGCTCTCCCAGGTACACCTTTGAGACAAACAGGTACTTCACTGAGCCTCCTGGTACACCTCTGACACTCCAGGTACTCCTCTGACACTCCTGGTTCACTTCTGACTCTCAAGGTACACCTCTGACACTCCTGGGCACACCTCCGATATTCCCAGGTAACCTCGATATTCCCAGGTACACCTCCGATACTCCCAGGTACACCTTTGAGACTCCCAGGTACTTCACTGAGCTCCCAGGTACACTTCTTACACTCCCAGGTATGCCTCCGACACTCCCAGGTACACCTTTGACACTCCCAGGTGCTCCTGACATTCTCTTGTACACCTCTGCTTGCTCCAGGTACACCTGACACTGCCAGGTACACCTCCGACACTGCCAGGTACACCTCCGACACTCCCAGGTACCTTCTCACCTCCCAGGTACACCTCCGGCCTCCCAGGCACCTCCTGACTCTCAGGCACACCTCAGACACTCCCAGGTACACCGCTGCCACTCCCAGGTACACCTCTGGCCTCCCAGCACACCTCTGACACTCCAGGGTACACCTCCGACACTCCCAGGTACACCTCCGTCACTCCAGGTACCACTTCTTACACTCCCAGGTACTCTTCCTACACTCCGGTACACCTCTGACCTCCCAGGTACCTCTGACACTCACAGGTACACCTCTGACACTCCCAGTACATCTCTGACCTCCCAGGTACTCCACTGACACTCCCTGGTACACCCCTGACATCTCTCCGTCTCAGCACTCCCAGGTACACCTCTCCTGACCTCCCAGGTACCTCTCTGCTCCCAGGTACACCTCTGATGCTCCCAGGTACACCTTGTAGGTACTCACTGACATTTCCTGGTACACCTCTGACACTCCCAGGTCACAGGTACATGGGACACTGCCAGGTCCACCTCCTGGCACTCCCAAATGCACCTCCCGACACTCCCAGGTACCTTCTCGCACTCCCAAAGTACACCTCGACACTCCAAGGTACACACCTCTGTGGCACTCCCAGGTACACCTCTGACTCCAAGTTTCACCTCTAACACTCCCACGTACCTCTCCACACTCCCAAAGTACTCCACTGACATTCCCTGGTACACTTCTGGCCTCCCAGGTACATGTCCGACACTCCCAGATACACCTCCCTGACCTCCCAGGTACATCTCCTGACACTCCCAGGTACACCTCTGACACTGCAAGGTACACCTCTAACAATCCAGGTACTCCTCTTGACACTCCAAGGTACACCTCCGGCTTACTCCAGGTACAGCTCTGCCAGGTACACCTATAACCTCCCAAGTACTCCACTGACATTCCTAGTACACTTCTGAGCACTCCCAGGTACACGTCCGACACTCCCAGATACCTCTGACACTCCCTGAAGTACATCTTTTGACACTCCCAGGTACACCTCCTGACACTGCCAGGTCCCACCTCTGACACCCCAGTACACCTCCGATGAATTCAAGGTACCTCTGATTCTCCCAGGTACCTTTGAGACTCCCAGGTAGCCACTGACCTCCCTGTTACTCTCCTGACACTCCCTGGTTCACCTCACAGAGACTCCCAGGTACACCTCTGACTCTCCCTGGTACCTCGATATTCCAGGTACCTCCATTCCCAGGTATCTCCGATACTCCCAGTTACACCTTGCAAACTCCCAGTTACTTCTTGGCCTCCCTGGTATACCCCCTGACATTCCCACTGCTCACCTCTGACTCTCCCCAGGTACCTCTGAAGTCTCCCAGGTACACTCCAGGTCCGCCTCCGACACCCTCATGGCCCCAACTCCGACCTCCCAGCTAAACCTCCGATACTCAGGCCCTCCTGACACTCCCAGGTACACCTCAGCCTCCCCTGGTACACCTCCCCAACTCCCAGGTACACCTCCAGACACTCCCTGGTGCACCTCTGGCACTCTGCGTGCCCTCTTTCACTCCTGTTTAGCCCCTAACCTCCCAGAGTACCTGGAACCTCCCAGGTACACCTCCAGACACTCCCAGGTACATCTCTGACAGTGCCTGGTACACCTCAGACACTTCTAGGTGCACACTCACACCTCAGCCTCTCACACTCCCAAGTACTCCTGTGACACTCCTTGGTACCTTCTCTGACACTCCCAGGTACCAGATACTCCCAGGTACACCGTTGGCTTTTCAGGTACACCTCCTGACACTCCATGTACACCTCCGACACACCCAGGTACACCTCTGACACTCCAGGTACTCTGACATTCCTGGTACACCCCTGACACACCCAGGTACACCTCTGACACTCCCAGGTACACCTCTGACACTCCCAGGTTCACCTCAGACACTCCAGAGTACACCCGAGGATACTCCCATTTTCCCAGACACTCCCTGGTACACCTCTGACCTCCCAGGTGCACCTCTCAATCCCTGGTTTTCCCCTAAGCCTCTGACACCCTAGGCACACCTCAGACACTCCCAGGTACACCTCAGACACTCCCAGGTACACCTGACACCCTGGTACCAGACACTTAGGTACACCTCTCACACTCAGCAGGCACACCTCTCCACACCCCCAGGTACCCCTGTGACACTCCCAGGCACTTCTCTGACACTGCCAGGTACACCTCAGACACCCCAGGCACACTCCTGACACCCTAGGCACACCGCTGACACTGCCAGGACACCTGACACTGCCAGGCACACCTCCTGACACCCCAGGCACACCTCTGCATTCTCAGGTACACCTCCGACACCCCAGGCACACCCTGACACCCCAGGCACACCTCAGACACTCCCAGGTACACCGCTGACACTCCCAGGCACACCCTCTGACACTCCCCAAGCACACCTCTCACACCCCCAGGCACACCTCCAACATTCCCAGGCACACCTGACACCCCAGGTACACCTCTGACACTCCCCAGGTACACCCTGATACTCCCAGGTACACCCGACACCCCCAAGTACCCCACACCCTAGGCACACCTCCGACACCCCAGGTACACCTTGACACCTGTACACCCCTGACACCCCAGGCACACCCTCACACCCAGGTCCACCTCTGACACTCCTAGGTACTCCTCTGTCACTCCCTGATACACGTCTAACATTCCCAGGCACACTGCTGACACTCCCAGGTACACCGCTGACACTGCCAGTACACCTCAGACACTGCCAGGCACACCTCAGAGACTGCCAGGTACACCTCAGACACCAGGCACACCTAAGACACTCTCAGGCACACCTCAGACACCAAGGTGCACCTCTGACTCCTCCCAAGTGCACCCCTGACACCCAGGCACACCCCTGACACCCCAGTTACACCTCAGACACCTGGCACACCGCTGACACCCCAGGCACACTCTACACCCCAGGCACACCTCCGACACTCCCAGGCACACCGCTGACACTGCCAGGCACACTGACACAGGCCTCCCCACACCCCAGGTACACTCTGACACTCCCTGGTACACCTCTGACACCCAGGTACACCTCTGACACGCCCAGGCACACTTGACACTCCCAGGCACACCTCTGACACACCCAGGTACTCCACTGACATTCCCTGGCACACCTCTGACACTCCCAGGTACACACGTCCGACACTCCAGATACACCTCTGACACCCCAGGCACACCTCTGACACTCCCCATTTACACCTCTAACACTCCCAGGTACTCCAATGACACTCTGGTACACCCCTTGACACCCCAGGCACACCGCAGACACTCCCAGGCACACTCTCTCACCCTCAGGCACCCTGACACTCCCAGGTACTCCTCTGTCACTCCCTGATACACCCCCAACACCCCAGGCACACCGGTGACACTCCCAGGCACACCGCTGACACTGCCAGGCACACCTCAGACACTTCCAGGCACACCTCAGACACTGCCAGGCACACCTCAAACACCCCAGGTACACCTCAGACACTCCAAGGTGCACTCCTGACACCCCGCACACCTCTGACACCCCAGGCACACCTCAGACACCCCAGGCACACCGCTGACACCCCAGGCACACTTACACCCCGCACACCTCCGACACTCCCCCAGGCACACATCTGACACCCCAGGTACACTGACACTCCCAGGCACACCTCTGACACTCCCAGGCACCCTGACACCCCTGCACTTCTGACACTCAGGTACTTCACTGACATTCCCTGCACACCTCTGACACCCCAGGCACACGTCCGACACTCCCAGACACCTCTGACACCCCAGGTACACCTCTGACACTCCCAGGCACACCGCTGACACCCCAGGCACACCGCTGACACCGACAGGCACACCCCAGACACTGCCAGGCACACCTCAGACACTGCCAGGCACACCCCAGACACTCCCAGGTCCACCCAGTCACCCAAGGCGCACCTCTGACACTCTCAAGTGCACCTCCACCCCAGGCACCTCTGACACCCCGGTGCCACCCCAGACACCCCAGGCACACCGTGACACCCAGGCACACCTCTGACACTCCCAAGCACACGTCTGACACTCCGTGCACACTGACACTCCGGTGCACCGCTGACACTGACAGGCACCTCAGACACTGCCAGGTACACCTCAGACACTGCCAGGTAAACGTCAGACACTCCCGGCACACCAGTCACCCAAGGTGCACCTCTGACACTCTCAGTGCACCTCTGACACTCCCAGGCTCACCTCTGACACCCCCAGGCACACCCTGACACTCGCACACCGCTGACACTCCCAGGCACACCTTGACACCCCAAGCACACCCTGACACTCCCCAGGCACACCTCTGACACCCAGGTGCACCGCTGCGACACTGACAGGCACACCAGACACTGCCAAGGCACACCCCAGACACTGCCAGGTAAACGTCAGATACTCCCAGGTACACCTGAGTCACCCAAGGTGCACCCTGACACTCCCAAGTGCACCCTGACACCCCAGGCTCACCTCTGACACCCAGGTTCACCTTCACACTCCCGGGACACCGCTGACACCCCAGGTACACCTCTGACACCCCAAGTACACCTCTGACACCCCAGGTACTCATCCGACACTCCCAAGCACATCTCCGACACTCCCCATGCACACTTCTTACACTCCCAGGCACACATCCGACACTTCCGCCACCCTGACTCCCAGGCACACCCTGACACTCCCAGCACACCTCTGACACTCCCCAGGCACATCTCTAACACCCCAGGCACTCCACTGACACTCCCCAAGCACACCCCCACACCCCAGGCACACCCTGACACCCCTGGCACACCTGACACCCCAGGCACCCACTGACATTCCCTGGCACACCCCTGACACCCCAGGCACACCCCTGACACCCAACACCCCAGACACTGGCACACTCTCACACCCCATGCACACTCTACACTCCCAGGTACACTTCACACTTCCAGGCACACCTCTGACACTCCCAGGCACACCTCTGACACCCCAGGCACACCTCTGACACCCCAGGCACATCTCTCACACTGCACCCACTGACACTCCCAAGCACACCCCTGACACCGGCACACCCTGACATCCCCACACCCCGACACTCCCAGGCACACCTCTGACACTCAGGCACACCGACACCCCAGGCACACCGCTGACACTGCCAGGCACATCCAGACACTGCCAGGCACACCTCAGACACACAGCCAGGCACACCCAGACACTGCCAGGCACACCTCAGACACCCCGCACACCTCAGACACCCAAGGTGCACCTGTGACTCTCCCAAGTGCACCTCTGACACTCCGCACACCTCTGACACTCCAGGCACACCCCAGACACCCCAGGCACACCGCTGACACTCCAGGCACACTTCTACACTCCAGGCACACCTCCGACACTTCCAGGTGCCACTGCTGACACTGCCAGGCACACCTCCGACACTGCCAGGCATCCGCGACACTCCCAGGAACACTTCTCGCACTCTGTACACCTCCGACACTCCCAGGCACACCTCTGACACTCCCAGGCACACCTCAGTCACCCAAGGCACCTCTGACACTCTCAAGTGCACCTCTGACACCCCCAGGCACACCTCTGACACTCCCAGGTACACCAGACACCCCCAGGCACACTGCTGACACTCCCCAGGCACACCCTGACACCCCAAGCACACCTCTGACACCCCAGGCACACCTCTGACAACTCCCAGGTGCACCGCTGACACTGACAGGCACACCCCAGACACTGCCAGGTACACCCTCAGACACTGCCAGTAAACCAGACACTCCCCAGGCACACCTCAGTCACCCAAGGCACCTCTGACACTCTCAAGTGCACCTCTGACACTCCCAGGCACACCTCTGACACACCCAGGCACACCCCAGACCCCCAGGTACACCGCTGACACCCCAGGCACACCTCTGACACTCCCAGGCACACCGCTGACACTCCCAGGCACACCTCTGACACTCAAGGCACGCTGACACTCCCGCACACTTCTTACACCCCAGGCACACCTCCGACACTCCGTACACCCTGACACTCCCACACACCTCCAACATTCCCCATGCACACCCCTGACACCTAGTACACCTCAGACACTTCTAAGCACACCTCTCACACTGCAGGCACACCTCCGACACCCCAGGCACACCTCTGACACCCCAGGCACACTCTGACACCCATGTACACCTCCGACACTCCCAGGTACACCTCTGACACCCAGGAACTCCACTGACACTCCCTGGCACACCCTGACACCCCAGGCACACCTCTGAAACCCCAGGCACACCCCAGACACTCCCAGGCACATTCCAGATACTCCCAGATACCCCCAGACACTCCCAGGTACTCCTCGACACCCCAGGCACACCCTGACACTCCCTGGCACACCTCTTGACACTCCCAGGAACACTCTGACACGCCCAGGTACACTTCTGACACTCCCAGGTACACCTCTGACACACCCAGGTACTCCACTGACATTCCCTGGCACACCTCTGACACCCCAGGCACACGTCCGACACTCCCCAGATACACCTCTGACACTCCCAGGCACACCCCTGACACCTCCATTTACACTCTAACACTCCCAGGTACTCCAATGACACCCCTGGTACACCCCTGACACTCCCAGGTCACACCGCAGACACCCCAGGCACATCTCTCACCCCAGGCACACCTCTGACACTCCCAGGTACCCTCTGTCACCCCTGATACACCTCTAACACTCCCCAGATACACCGGCACTCCCAGGCACAGCTGACACTGCCAGGCACACCTCAGACACTTCCAGGCACACCTCAGACACTGCCAGGCACACCTCAAACACTCCCCAGGCACACCTCAGACACCTGCGCACCTCCTGACACCCCAGGCACACCTCTGACACTCCCAGGCACACCTCAGACACTCCCAGGCACACCGCTGACACCCCAGGCACACTCTACACTCCGGTACCTGACACTCCCAGGCACACATCTGACACCCCAGGCACACCTCTGACACTCCCCAGGCACACCTCTGACACTCCCCAGGCACACCTCTGACACTCCCTGGTACACCCCCTGACACTCCCAGGCACTTCACTGACATTCCCTGGCACACCTCTGACACTCCCAGGTCACACGTCCGACACTCCCAGATACACCTCTGACACTCCCAGGCACACCTCTGACACTCCCAGGCACACCCTGCTGACACTGCCAGGCACACCGCTGACACTGACAGGTACACCTCCAGACACTGCCAGGCACACCCCCAGACACTGCCAGGCACACCCAGACACCCCAGGTACACCCTGTCACCCAAGGTGCACCCCTGACCTCAAGGCACTCTGACACTCCCAGGCACACCTCTGACACTCCCAGGCACACACCTCTGCACACGCTGACACTCCCAGGCACACCTCTGACACTCCCAAGTACACCTCTGACACTCCCCAGGCACACCTCTGACACTCCCAGGTGCACCGCTGACACTGACAGGTACACCCCAGACACTGCCAGCACACCTCAGACACTGCCAGGCAAACCTCAGACACCCAGGCACACCAGTCACCCAAGCAGCACCTGACACTCTCAAGTGCACCTCTGACACTCCCCAGGCTCACCTCTGACACTCCAGGCACACCTCAGACACTCCCAGGCACACCGCTGACACCCCAGGCACACCTCTGACACTCCCCAAGCACACCTCTGACACCCAGGTACTCATCCGACACTCCCCACATCTCCGACACCCCATGCACACTCTTACACCTGCTACATCCGACACTTCCAGGTACACCTCTGACACCCCAGGCACACCTCTGACACCCAGGCACACCTCACACTCCCCAGGCACATTCTCAAACACCCCAGGTACTCCACTGACACTCCTGGCACACCCTGACACTCCCAGGCACACCCCTGACACTCCCTGGCACACTGGACACCCCAGGTACTCCACTGACATCCCTGGTACACCCCTGACACT
Source organism: Homarus americanus (assembly GCF_018991925.1). NCBI lineage: Eukaryota > Metazoa > Arthropoda > Malacostraca > Decapoda > Nephropidae > Homarus > Homarus americanus. The sequence continues at coordinate 18,027 of NW_024742058.1, read as the reverse complement.
CCCAGGCACACCTCTGACACTCCCCAGGCACACCTCCAGACACTCCCCAGGCACACTTCTCACCCCAGGCACACCTCTGACACTCCCAGGTACTCCTCTGTCACCCCCTGATACACGCCAACATTCCCAGGCACACCGCTGACACCTCCAGGTGCACCGCTGACACTGACAGGCACACCCCAGACACCAGGCACACCTCAGACACTGCCAGTAAACCTCAGACACTCCCAGGTACACCCCAGTCACCCAAGGTGCACCTCTGACACCTCATGCACCTCTGACACTCCCAGGCCACCTCTGACACTCCCCAGGCACACCTCAGACACTCCCAGGCACACCGCTGACACTCCCAGGTACACTCTTGACACTCCCAAGCACACCTCTGACACTCCCAGGTACCATCCGACACTCCCAAGTCATCTCCGGACACTCCCATGCACACCCCACACCCCAGGCACACATCCGACACTTCCAGGCACACCTCTGACACCCCAGGCACACCTCTGACACCTGCACACCTCACACTCCCAGGCACATCCCCAACACTCCCCAGGCACTCCACTGACACTCCCTGGCACACCCCTGACACCCCCAGGCACACCTCTGACACTCCCTGGCACACCTCCTGACACTCCCAGGTACTCCACTGACATTCCCTGGCACACCCCTGACACTTGCACACCTCTGACACTTGGTACACCCCAGACACCCCAGGCACACTTCTCACACTCCCAGGCACACCTCTGACACTCTAGGCACTCTCTGTCACCCCTGATACACGCCCATTCCCAGGCACACCGCTGACACTCCCAGGCACACCGCTGACACTGCCAGGCACACCTCTCAGACACTGCCAGGCACACCTCAGACACTGCCAGGCACACCCAGACACTGCCACAGGTACACCTCAGACATCTCCAGGCACTGCATCTGGGCTGCGCACCCAGACTCCCAAGTGCACCTCCTGACACCCCAGCACACCTCTGACACTCCAGGCACACCTCAGACACCTAGGCACACCGCTGACACTGCACACCCTGACACTCCGCACACCTCCGACACTCCAGGCACACTGCTGACACTGCCAGGCACACCTCCGACACTGCCAGGCACACCTCCTGACACAGGCACACTTTCGCACTCTCAGCACACCTCCGACACCCCCAGGCACACCCTCAGACACTCCCCAGGCACACCGCTGACACCCCAGGTACACCCTGACACCCAAGCACACCTCTGACATTCCCAGGCACACCTCCGACACTCCCAAGGCACACCTCTGACACCCCAGGTACACCCCTGACACCCAGGCACACCTCTGACACTCCAGGCACACCTCCAACACTCCCCAGGCACACCTCCGACACTCCCAGGCACACTTCTTGCACTCCAGGTCTTCTTGCACTCTCCAGGTACTCCTCCGACACTGCCAGGTACACCTCCTGACACTCCCAGGCACACCTCAGACACTCCCAGGTACACCTCTGGCTCTCCAGGTACACCTCAGACACTCCCAGGTACACCGCCCCGGCCTCCCAGGTAGTACACCTACCAACACTCCCACATCACACCTCTGGCACTCCCAGAGCCACACCTCCGACACTCCCAGGTACACCTCCGACACTCCTGTTACACCTCCCTACACTCCTAGGTACACCTCCCGGCTGCTCCCAGATACACCTCTGACACTCCAGGTACCTCTGGCCTCCCAGGTACACCTCCCAGCCTCCCAGGTACATCTCGGCACTCCCAGGTGCTCTGGCCTCCCAGGTACACCTTTGGCACTCCCAGGTACTCCTGACATTCTCTTGCTTCACCTCTGACTTGCTCCCAGGTACTGTGACTGCAGATACACCTCCGACACTGCCAGGTGCACCTCCCAACACTCCCAGGTACCTTCTCACACACTCCCAGGTGCCTCCGACACTCCAGGTACACCTCTCTCTGACCTCCCAGGCACACCTCAGACACTCCCATGTACACAGGCTGGCCTCAAGGTTACACCTCTGGCCTCCCCGTGCCTCTGACCTCCCAGGTACCTCCGATATTCCCAGGTACCTCCCGATATTCCCAGGTACACCTCCCGATATTCCCAGGTACACCTCTGATACTCCCAGAGTACACCTTTGGAACTCCCAGGTACTTCCACTGACACTGTCTGGTACACCTCTGTACTCCCAGGTACACCTCCTGACCTCCCAGGGCCCACACCCTTCCCGTATTACCAGGTACACCTCCCATTCCCAGGTACCTCTGATACTCCCAGGTACACCTTCAGAGACAAACAGGTACTTCACTGACACTCCCTGGTACACCTCTGGCACTCCCAGGTACTCCTCTGGCCTCCCTGGTTCCTTCTGGGCTCCAGAGTGCACCTCCTGACACTCCCTGGTGCACTCGATATTCCCAGGCCTTGCTGGGTATTCCCAGGTACCTCCAATGCTCCCAGGTACACCTTTGGGAGACTCCCATGTGCTTCACTGGCCTCCCAGGTACACTTCTTACACTCCCAAGGTATACCTCCTGCACTCCCAGGTACACCTCTGACACTCCCAGGTACTGCCTCAGCCTCCAGGTACACCTCCCCAGCCTCCCAGGTACACCTCTGACCTCCCAGGTACTGAACACTCCCAGTACGCCTTCTCACACACTCCCAGGTACACCTCTGGCCTCCTGGGTGCTCCTCTGTCACTCTCTGATACGTCCTAACACTCCCAGGTACACCATGTGCTCCAGAGTACACCGCCCAGCACTGCCAGGTACACATCAGACACTGCCCGGTACCCCGTGAACACTAATGCACCTCAGACACTCAGGTACACCTCAGTCACTCCAAGGTGCACCTCCTGACACTCAAGTGCACCTCTGACACTCCCAGGCACACCTCTGACACTCCAGGTACACCCCTCCAGACACTCCCAGGCACACCTCTGGCCTCCCAGAGTACACTCTGATGACCTCCAAGGTACACCTCCGACACTCCCGTTTCACCTCCCGTCCTCCCAGGTACATGTACACTTCCAGGTACTCTTCTACACTCCCAGGTGCACCTCTGGCCTCCCAAGGTACACCTCCTGACACTCCCAGGTACACCTCTGACACTCCGGGTACATCTCTGACACTCCCAGGTACTCCCACTGACCTCCCTGGTACACCCAGCACTCTCAGGTACACCTCAGCCTCCCAGGCCACACCTGCAAAGCACTCCCAGGTGCCCATCTGACTTGCTCCCAGGTACACCTCTGATACTCCCAGGTACACCTTTGATGCTCCCAGGTGCTCACTGGCATTCCTGGGCCACACCTCTGGCCTCCCAGGTGCCTGCAGACACTGCCAGGTCACCTCTGGCACTCCCAAGTACACCTCCGACACTCCCAGGTACGCTTCTCTCGCACTCCCAGGTACCTCCGACACTCCCAGGTGCACCTCCTGACCTCCCAGGTGCCTCCCCTGACCTCTCCAGTTTCACCTCCTAGCTTGCTCCCAGGTACCTCTCCTCCCAAGTACTCACTGACATTCCTGGTACCCCTTCGGCACTCCCAGGTACATGTCCCGACACTCTGAATACCTCTGGCCTCCCAGGTACATCTCTGTGCTCCCAGGTACACCTCTGACACTGCCAGGTACACTCCCCAGCAATCCCAGGTACTCCTGTGACTCCCAGAGTACCTCCGACACTTCCATTACACACTCTGGTACACCTCTGCTTGCTCCCAAGTACTCCACCCCAGCATTCCTGGTACCTTCCCAACCTCCCAGGTACCCGTCCGTGCTCCAGACCACCTCCTGACACTCCCTAGGTACATCTTTGGCCTCCAGGTACACCTCTGACACTGCCAGGTACACCTCACCCCAGGTACCTCCGATAATTCAGGTACACCTCTGATTCTCCCAGGTACACCTTTGAGACTCCCAGGTGCTTCACTGACACTCCTGGTACTCCTCTGACACTCCTGATTCACCTGAAGACTCCCAGGTACACCTCTGACTCTCCCTGGTACCTCCAAATGTTCCCAAATTTACCTCCCGTGTTCCCAGAGTACATCTCCGTGCTCAGTTACACCTTTGGCTCCCAGGTACTTCACTGACACTCCCACCTGACATTCCCATATACCTCTGGCTCTCCCAGGTACACCTCTGATACTCCCAAATGCACCTCTGGCTTGCCTCCCAGGTCCCGCCTCCGACACCCTCATGTACAACTCCCGACCTCCCAGGTAAACCTCCGATACTCCAAGGTACACCTCTGACACTCCCAGGTACACCTCTGACACTCCTGGTTCACCTCTGACCTCCCAGGTACCTCAGACCTCCCTGGTGCACCTCTGACACTCCCAGGTACACCTCTTTCACTCCTGGTTATCCCCTGACACTCCCAGGTACCTCAGACACTCCAGGTACACCTCAGACACTCCCAGGTACACCTCTGACAGTACCTGGTCACACCTCAGACACTTCTAGGTGCACCTCAGATACTCCCAGGTACACCGTTGACACTACCAGGTACCCCTGACACACCATGTACACCTCCGACACACCCAGGTACCCTCTGACACTCCCAGGTACTCACTGACATTCCTGGTTCACCCCTGACACTCCCAGGTACACCTCTGCCTCCCCAGGTAAACCTCTGAGCCTCCCAGGTACACCTCAGACACTCCCAGGTACACCTCTGACAGTACCTGGTACACCTCCAACCTTCTGGGTGCCTCTCACACTCGAAGGTGCACCTCTCACACTCCCAGGTACTCCTGTCACACTCCTTGGTACTTCTCTGACACTCCAGGTACACCTCAGATACTCCCAGGTACACCGTTGACACTACCAGGTACACCTTTGACACTCCATGTACACCACCGACACACCCAGGTCACCTCTGACACTCCCAGGTACTCCACTGACATTCCCTGGTACCTGACACTCCCAGGTACAACTCTGACACTCCCAGGTGAACCTCCCAGCACTCCCAGGCACCTCAGACACTCAGGTTGAATACTCCCAGGTACACCCAGACACTCCAGGTACCTCCCGCTCGCAGGTACACCTCTGACACTCCCAGGTACACCTCCCAGCCTCCTAGGTATTCCTCTGACACTCCCAGATCAACCTCAGACACTCCCTGGTACCTCTGGCCCCATCGGTACACCTCTCTCACTCCTGGTTTCCCCAGCCTCCCAGGTACACCTCAGACATTCCCAGGTACACCTCAGACACTCCCAGGCACCTCTGACACTCCCTGGTACACCCCAGACACTTCTAGGTACACATCTCACTCATGGTGCCTCTCACACTCCCAGGTACTCCTGTGACACTCCCTGGTACTTCTCTGACCTCCAGGTACACCTCAGACACTCCCAGGTACACCTCAGACACTCCCAGGTACACCTCTGACACTCCTAGGCACACCGCTGACACTGCCAGGTACACCTCCGACACTGCCAGGTACACCTCCGACACTCCCAGGTACACTTCTCGCACTCTCAGGTACACCTCCGACACTCCCAGGTACACCTCTGACACTCCCAGGCACACCTCAGACACTCCAGGTACACCGCTGCAGCCTCCCAGGTACACCTCTGACCTCCCGTGCACACCTCTGACACTCCCAGGTACACCTCCAACATTCCCAGGTACACCTCCGGCACCCCAGGTACACCTCTGACCTCCCAGGTACACCTCTGAGCCTCCCAGGTACACCTCCGACACTCCCAAGTACAGTTCTTACCTCCTGGGTACCTCCGACACTCCCAGGTACACCTTTGACACTCTCAGGTACACCCCTGACACTCCGTACACCTCTGACACTCCTAGGTACACCTCCAGCACTCCCAGGTTCACCTCCGACACTCCCAGGTTCACTTCTTACTCTCCGGTACACCTCCGGCTTGCTGCCAGGTACACCTCCGAGCCTCCCAGGCACCTCAGACCTCCCGGTACACCTCTGACACTCTCAGGTACACCTCAGACACTCAAAGTACCGTGACACTCCCAGGTCACCTGTAACACTCCCATTTTGACACTCCCAGGTACACCTCCGACCTCCCAGGTACACCTCCGACACTCTAGGTACACTTCTTACACTCCTGGGTACACCTCCAGGCACTCCCAGGTGCCTCTGACACTCCCAGGTACACCTCTGACAATCCAGGTACACCTCTGACACTCCCAGGTACATCTCTGTGCTCCCCATTCTGGCACTCCCAGGTACACCTTTGACACTCCAGGTACTCACTGACATTCTCTTGTACACCTCTGCACTCAGGTACACCTGGCTTTGCTGGGTACACCTCCGGCTCTGCCAGGTACCTCCGACACTCCCAGGTACCTTCTCACCTCCCAGGTACCTCCGACTCCCAGGTACACCTCTGAGCTCCCAGGTCACCTTGAGACTCCAGGTGCTTCACTGACACTGTCTGGTACACTCCCAGGTAAACCTCTGACACTCCAGGTACCTGTCCCAGTATCGTATTCCCAGGTACCTCTACCTCCCAGGTACCTTTGAGACAAACAGGTACTTCACTGACCTCCCTGGTACACCTCTGACATCCCCAGGTCTCCTCTGACACTCCTGGTTCACTTCTGAGACTCCAAGGTACACCTCTGACACTCCTGGTACACCTCCGATATTCCCAGGTAACCCTCCGATATTCCCAGGTACCTCCCATCTCCTAGGTACACCTTTGAGACTCCCAGGTACTTCACTGACCTCCCAGGTACACCTTCTTACTCCCAGGCTCCTCTGACCTCCCAGGTACCTCTGACACTCCCAGGTACACCTCTGAGCACTCCCAGGTACCTCGGCCTCCCAGGTTCACCTCTTGCTCCCAGGTACCCAGACACTCCCAGGTACCTTCTCACCTCCAAGGTGCCTCCTCAGCCTCCTAGTGCTCCTCTGTCACTCCCTGATCGTCTAACCTCCCAGGTACACCGCTGACACTCCCAGGTACACCATGGCTGCCAGGTACACATCAGACACTGCCCGGTACACTTCAGACACTGCCAGGTACACCTCTGACACTCCCAGGCACACTCGAAGCCTCCAGGTACACCTCAGACACTCCAAGGTACACCGCCGGCCTCCCAGGTCCACCTCTGACACTCCCAAGTACACCTCTGACCTCCCAGGTACCTCGACACCCCAGGTACACCTCCGACACTCCCAGGTACACTTCTTACACTCCCAGTGCTCTTCCGACACTCCCAGTTAACCTCTGCATTCCCAGGTACACGCCCCAGCCTCCCAGGTACCTCTGACACTCGAGGATCATCTCTGACACTCCAGGTACTCCACTGTCACTCCCTGGTACACCCCTGGCACTCCCAGGTACACCTCTGGCCTCCCAGGTACACCTCTGACACTCCCAGGTACACCTCTGACACTCCCAGGTACACCTCTCTGATGCTCCCAGGTACACCTTGCATGCTCCCAGGCTCTGACATTCCCTGGTACACCTCTGACACTCCCAGGTACACTGCAGACCTGGGTCCCTCTGACACTTCAAGTACCTCCCGACACTCCCAGGTGCACTTCTCCACACTCAGGCTCACCACTCCCAGGTACCATCTGGCTCCAGGTACACCTCTGACCTCAAGTTCACCTCTAACACTCCGAGGTACACGTCTCCTCTCCCAAGTACTCCACTGACATTCCTGGTACACTTCTGACTCCCAGGTACATGTCCGAACTCCCAGATCACCTCTGACACTCCCAGGTACATCTCTGACCTCCCAGGTACACCTCTGACACTGCCAGGTACACCTCTGACAATCCCAGGTACTCCTCTGACACTCCAGGTAACCTTCGACACACCCAGGTACCTCTGCCAGGTACCTCTGACTGCTCCCAAGTACTCCACTGACATTTCCTGGTACCCTTCTAACACTCCAGGGTACGTCCAGAAACTCCCAGATCCCTCTGACCTCCCTAGGTACATCTTTGACCTCCCAGGTACACCTCTGACACTGCCAGGTACACCTCTGACACCCAGGTACACTCCGATAATTCAGTACCCTTTGATTCTCCCAGGTACCTTGAGACTCCCGGTACTTCACTGACACTCCTGGGACTCCTCCTGACCTCCCTGGTTCACCTCTGGGACTCCAGGTTGCCTCTGACTCTCCTTGGTACACCTCCGAATATTCCCAGGTACACCTCCGATATTCCCCAGGTACATCTCGATGCTCCAGGTTTGCTGAAACTCCCAGGTGCTTCACTGACTCTCCTGGTATACCTGACATTCCCATATACACCTCTGACTCTCCCAGGTACCTCTGATACTCCCGTGCACCTCCAACTCCCAGGTCCGCCTCCGACACCCCGTAGCCTCTCCGACACTCCCCAGTGCCTCCGTCTCCAAGGTACCTCTGACACTCCCAGGTACCTCTGGCCTCCTGGTGCACCTCTGCCTCCCAGGTACCTCAGACACACCCTGGTACACCTCTGACCTCCAGGTACCTCTTTCCTCCTGGTTGTCCCCTGACCTCCCGGTACCTCAGACACTCCCAGGTACACCTCAGACCTCCCAGGTGCACCTCTGACAGTACCAGGTACACCTCAGACACTTCTGGGTGCACCTCTCACACTCGAGAGTGCACCTCTCACCTCCCAGGTACTCCTGTGACACTCCTTGGTACTTCTCTGACTCCCAGGTACACCTCAGATACTCCCAGGTACCTCAGACACTCCCAGGCACACCTCTGACACTCCCAGGTGCCTCGTTGACACTACCAGGTACACCTCTGACCTCCATGTACACCTCCGACCACCAGGTGCACCTCTGACCTCCAGGTACTCACTGACCTCCTGGTACACCTGACACTCCCAGGTGCCTCCCAGGTGCACCTCCGACCTCCCAGGTCACCTCAGACACTCCCGGGTACACCCCAGATCTCCCAGGTACATCCCCAGACACTCCCAGGTACACCTCCGACACTCCCAGGTCACCTCTGACCTCCCAGGTACACCTGACCTCCTAGGTATTCCTCTGACACTCCCTGGTACCTCTGACACTCCCAGATACACCTCAGACACTCCCTGGTACCTCTGACACTCCCAGGCTGTCTCTCTCCTTCCTGGTTCCCCTGACCCTCCCAGGTGCACCTCAGACACTCCCAGTGCCTCAGACCTTGCTCTGGGCCTCCTGACCTCCCAATTTGCACCTCATACACTTCTAGGTACACCTCTCACACTCCTGGGGTACACTCTCTCACTCCCAGGTGCTCCTGTGACTCCTGGTGGTTCTCTCTGACCTCCCAGGTACACCTCAGACACTCCCAGGTACCTCAGACACTCCCAGGTACACCTCAGACACTCCTAGGCACACCTCTGACCTCCCAGGTGCCGCTGACACTGCCAGGTACACCTCTGAACCTCCATGTACCTCCGAACACTCCCAGGTACACCTCAGACCTCCAGGTGCACCGCTGACACTCCGGTACACCTCTGACCTCCAAGTGCCTCTGACCTCCCAGGTACACCTCCTTGCTCCCAGGTACCTCCGACACTCCCAGGTGCCTTCTTGCACTCCCAGGTGCTCTTCCGACACTCCCAGGGTACACCTCTGACACTCCAGGTCCCTTCAGCCTCCAGGTACCTCTGACCTCGGTACATCTCGCCTCCCAGGTACTCACTGTCACTCCTGGGCACCCCTGACACTCCAGGTACCTCTGACACTCCCAGGTACCTCTGACCTCCCAGGTACACCTCTGACCTCCCAGGTACACCTCTGATACTCCCAGGTACACCTTTGATACTCCCAGGTACTCCACTGACATTCCCTGGTACACCTCTGAGCTCCCAGGTACACCACTTGGACACTGCCAGGTCTCTACAGCACTTCAAGTACCTCCGACCTCCCAGGTACCTTCTCGCCTCCCAGGTACCTCCGGCGCTCCCTGGTGCACCTCTGACGCTCCCAGGTACACCTCTGACCTCCAAGTTTCACCTCCTAACACCTCAGGGTACCGTCTCATCTCCGTACTCCTGACATTCCTGGTACACTTCTGACACTCCCAGGTACATGTCCGACACTCCCAGATACCTCCTGACACTCCCAGGGCATCTCTGACCTCCCGGTGCACCTCTGTTGCTGCCAGGTACACCTCTGACAATCCCAGGTACTCGTGACACTCCCAGGTACACCTCCACACTCCCAGGTAACCTCTGCCAGTACACCTCAGCCTCCCGTGCTCCACTGACATTCCTGGTACACTTCTAACCTCCTGAGGACACGTCCAGAAACTCCCAGATACACCTCTGCACTCCTGGGTACATCTTTGGCCTCCCGGTGACACCTCTGACACTGCCAGGTACACCTCAGCACCCCCAGGTATACCTCCGATAATTCAAGGTACTTTGATTCTCCCAGGTACACCTTTGGGACTCCCAGTGCTTCAGCCTCCTGGTACTCCTCTGACTACTCCCTGGTTTCCTCTGAGACTCCCAGGTACACCTCTGACTCTCCTTGGTACACCTCCGATATTCCCAGGTACACCTCCGATATTGTCTCCCGATACTCCCAGGGTACACCTTTGAAACTCCCAGGTGCTTCACTGACTCTGCAACCCTGACATTCCACTCACCTCTGACTCTCCCGGTACCTCCTGATGCTCCCAGGTACACCTCTGAACACCCAGGTCCTCTTGACACCCCATGTACAAGCTCGGCCTCCCAGGTAAACCTCCGATACTCAAGGTACACCTCTGACACTCCAGGTACCTCTGACCTCCCTGGTGCACCTCACATTCCAGGTACCTCAGACACCTGGTCACCTCTGACGCTCCCAGGTACACCCTCTTTCACTCCCTGGTTGTCCCCTGACCTCCCAGGTACACCTCAGCAGACCTCCAGGGTACACCTCAGACACTCCCAGGTACACCTCTGACAGGCCTGGTACTCAGACACTTCTGGGTTTTCTCCACACTTCGGAAGGTACACCTCTCACCTCCCAGGTGCCTCCTGTGACACTCACTTCTGGCCTCCCACCTCCAGATACTCCCAGGTACACCTCCAGACACTCCCAGGCACACCTCTGACCTCCCAGGTACACCGTTGACACTACCAGGTACCTCTGACACTCCATGTACCTCCGACACACCCAGGTACCTCTGACACTCCCAGGTGCTCCCACTGACACTCCCTGGTACACCTGACACTCAGGTACACCTGGCTCCCAGGTGCACCTCTGACACTCCCAGGTACACCTCCAGACCTCCCAGGTACTGAGATACCCAGGTACATCCCCAGACCTCCCAGGTACACCTCCGACACTCCCAGGTACACCTCTGACCTCTCCAGGTACACCTCTGACACTCCTAGGTATTCCTCTGACCTCCCTGGTACCTCTGACCTCCCAGATACACCTCAGACACTCCCTGGTTTGCTCAGCCTGCTCCCAGGTACATCTCTCTCACTTCTGGTTTCCTGACTCCCAGGTACCTCCAGGCCTCCCAGGTACACCTCAAGACACTCCTGGGCACCTCTGACACTCCCGGTACACCTCATACACTTCTAGGTACACCTCTCACACTCGCAGGTACACCTCTCACACTCCCAGGCACTCCTGTGAGCACTCCTGGTAGTTCTCCTGACCTCCCAGGTGCACCTCAGGCCTCCCAGGTACACCTCAGAGCCTCCCAGGTACCTCCAGACCTCATTTGCCTCTCAACCTCCCAGGTACACCGCTGACACTGCCAGGTACACCTCTGACACTCCATGTGCACCTCCGACACTCCAGGTCACCTCAGACACTCCAAGGTACCGCCCGACACTCCCAGGTACACCTCTGACACTCCCAAGTACACCTCTGACTCTCCCAGGTACCTCCGACACTCCCAGGTACCTCGACACTCCCAGGTGCCTTCTTACCTCCCAGGTGCTCTTCCGACACTCAGGTGCACCTCCTGACCTCCCAGGTACACCCCTGACACTCCCAGGTACACCTCTGACCTCCGAGGTTGCTCCTCTGACACTCCCAGGTACTCCACTGTCCTCCTGGTGCACCCCTGACCTCCCAGGTACACCTCTGACTCTCCAGGTGCCTCTGGCCTCCCAGGTACCTCTGACCTCCCAGGTACCTCTGATACTCCAGGTACACCCTTTGATACTCCCAGGTACTCCACTGACATTCCTGTTACACCTCTGACCTCCAAGTACACCATGAGACTTGCAGGTCCCCTCTGACACTTCAAGTACACCTCCGACACTCCAAGCTCTTCTCTCACTCCCAGGTACCTCCGGCCTCCCTGGTACCTCTGACGCTCCCAGGTACACCTCTGACACTCCAAGTTTCACTAACACTCCAGTGCACTCTCACTCTCCCAAGTACTCCACTGACATTCCCTGGTACCTCCTGACACTCCCAGGTACATGTCCGACACTCTGAATACACCTCTGACCAGGTACATCTCTGACCTCCAGGTACACCTCTGACTCTGCCAGGTACCTCCTGACAATCCCAGGTGCTCCTGTGACCTCCCAGGTACACCTCCATCTCCCAGGTACACCTCTGGTACCTCTGACCTTCCCAAGTACTCCCCTGACATTCTGGTACACTTCTAACACTCCAGGGTACGTCCAGACTCCCAGATACACCTCTGACACTCCTAGGTACATCTTTGACACTCCCAGGTACACCTCTGACACTGCCAGGTACACCTCTGACACCCCAGGTACACCTCCGATAATTCAAGGTACCTTTGATTCTCCCAGGTACACCTTTGAGACTCCAGGTACTTCACTGACCTCCCTGGTACTCTCTCTGACACTCCTGGTTCTCTGAGACCCCAGGTGCACCTCTGACTCTCCTTGGTACACCTCCGATATTCCCAGGTACCTCGATATTCCCAGGTACATCTCCGATACTCCCAGGTACCCTTTGAAACTCCCAGGTACCTGACACTCCCTGAACCCCTGACATTCCCTGCCTGACTCTCCCAGGTACCTCTGATCTCCAGACACTCTGACACTCCCAGGTCGCCTCCGACACCCCCATGTGCTCCGACCTCCCAGGTAAACCTCCGATACTCCAAGGTACACCTCTGACACCTCCCAGGTACACCTCTGACACCCTGGTACCTCTCAGCACTCCCAGGTCAGACACACCTGGTACCTCTGGCCTCCCAGGTACCTCTTTCACTCCTGGTTTCCCTGGCCTCCCAGGTACCTCAGACCTCCCAGGTACACCTCAGACACTCAGGTACACCTCTGACAGTACCTGGTACACCTCAGACACTTCCTGGGTGCACCTCTCACTCAGTACCTCTCCACTCCAGGCCTCCTGTGACACTCCTTGGTGCTTCTCTGACCTCCCAGGTGCACCTCAGGTACTCCCGTGCACCTCAGACACTCCCAGGCACACCTCTGACCTCCCAGGCCTGGGTTACTTTCTGGTACCTCTGACACTCCATGTACACCTCCGACACACCAGGTACACCTCCTGACTCCCAGGTGCTCCACTGACACTCCTAGGCACCCCCTGACCTCCCAGGTACCTGACACTCTGCCAGGTACACCTCTGACCTCCCAGGTACACCTCGACACTCCCAGGTGCACCCCAGATACTCCCAGGTACATCCCAGACACTCCCAGGTGCACCTCCGACACTCCCAGGTACACCTCTGACACTCCCAGGTACCTCTGACCTCCTGGTATTCCTCTGACCTCTGGTACACCTCTGACCTCCCAGATACACCTCGGACACTCCCTGGTGCCTCTGCTCCCAGGTACATCTCTCTCTCACTTCCTGGTTTCCCCTGACCTCCCAGGTACCTCAGACACTCCCAGGTACCTCCAGACACTCCTAGGTACACCTCTGACGCTCCCTGGTACACCTCAGACATTTCTGGGTACACCTCTCACACTCAGGTACACCTCCTCCCAGGTACTCCTGCTTGACCTCCCTGGTGCTTCTCTGACCTCCAGGTGCACCTCAGACACTCCCAGGTGCCTCAGACCTCCCAGGTACACCTCAGACACTCCTAGGCACACCTCTGGCCTCCCAGGTACACCGCTTGACACCAGGTACACCTCTGACACTCCATGTACACCTCCGACACTCCCAGGTACACCTCTGACACTCCCAGGCCTCCACTGACCTCCTGGTACAACCCGACAGTCCCAGGTACACCTCCTGACCTCCCAGGTTCTCCCTGCACTCCCAGGTACCTCCAGACACTCCCAGGTACAGATATTCCAGATACCCCAGACACTCCAGGTACACTTCCAGCTTGCACTTAGGTACCTCCTGACACTCCTGGTACACCTCTGACACTCCCGGTACACCTGTGCTCCCAGGTACACCTCGGCACTCCCAGTTTTTACCTCCTGACCTCCCAAGTACCTCTGACACTGTGGGACACCTCCGACACTCCCAGGTACCTCTGACAATCCAATTGCCTTCTTACCTCCCAGGTACACCTCCCACACTCCCACATACACCTCTGACACTCCAGGTACACCTCTGACCTCCCAGGTACCTCCTGACATTTGGTACACCTCGACACCCCAGGTACACCTCAGACACTCCCAGGTACACTTCTCACCTCCCAGGTACACCTCTGCCACCTCCTCAGTGCTCTCTGTCACTCCCTGATACACGTCTGCTGCTCCAGGTACGTCCGACTTCCTCCCATATACCTCTGACACTCCTATGTACATCTTTGACCTCCCAGGTACACCTCTGACCTGCCAGGTACACCTCTGAGCACCCCAGGTACACCTCCGATAATTCAAGGTACACCTCTGATTCTCCCAGGCAGAGACTCCCAGGTACTTCACTGACACTCCTGGTACTCTCTGCAACACTCCCGGGTTCACCTCTGAGACTCCCAGGTACCTCTGACTCTCCTTGGTCACACCTCCGATATTCCCAGGTACACTCCGATATTCCCAGGTACTCCTCCGTACTCCAGGTACATCCTGGAACTCCCAGGTATTCCTGCCCTGGTATGCCCCTGACATTCCATATACACCTCTGACTCTCCCAGGTACACCTCTGATACTCCCAGGTACCCTCTGACACTCCCAGGTCACGCCTCCACACCCCATGTGCAACTTCGGCTTGCTCCCAGGTAAACCTCCGATACTCAAGGTACACCTCTGACACTCCCAGGTACACCTCTGACACTCCTGTTACACCTCTGACCTCCCAGGTACACCTCAGATACTCCCAGGTACCTCAGACACTCCCAGGCACACCTCCTGACACTCCCAGGTACACCGTTGACACTACCAGGTACCTCCGGCACTCCATGTGCACCTCCGAGAACACCCAGGTACACCCTTGACACTCTGGTGCCTTACACTCTCCAGGTACCTCTGACTCCCAGGTACCTCTGACACTCCCAGGTACACCTCAGACACTCCCAGGTACCCAAATGCTCCCAGGTACATCCCAGGCACTCCCAGGTACACCTCCGACACTCCCAGGTACACCTCTGACCTCCCAGGTACCTCTGATACTCCTAGGTATTCCTCTGACACTCCCTGGTACACCTCTGCACTCCCAGATACACCTCAGACACTCCCACATGCCTCCCACTGCCCAGGTACACCTCTCTCTCCTGGTTTCCCCTGACCTCCCAGGTACACCTCAGACACTCCCAGGTACACCTCCAGACACTCCAGGTACACCTCTGACCTCCTGTTCCTCAGACACTTCTCATGCACCTCTCACACTCCCAGGTACACCTCTCCCACCTCCCAGTTACTCCTGTGACACTCCCTGGTACTTCTCTGACACTCCCAGGTACACCTCAGACACTCCCAGGTACCTCAGGCACTCCCAGGTACACCTCAGGCCTCCTAGGCACACCTCTGACACTCCCAGGTTACCGCTGACACTGCTGGTACCTCTGACCTCCCATGTACACCTCCGGCTTCTCCCAGGTACACCTCTGACTTCTCCCAGGTACTCCACTGACACTCTGGTACCAACCCTGACAGTCCAGGTACCTCTGACACTCCCAGGTTTCACCTCTGACCTCCCGTTACACCTCAGGCACTCCCAGGTACACCCCAGACATTCCCAGATACACCCCAGACACTCCCAGGTACACTTCCACTTGCTCAGGTACACCTCCTGACACTCCCTGGTACACCTCTGACACTCCCAGGTACCTCTGACACTCCCAGGTGCCTCCTGACACTCCCAGGTGCACCTCTGCACTCCCATTTTCCTCTCTGACACTAGCAGGGACACCACCGACACTCCCAGGTACCTCCTGACCTCCCAGGTACCTTCTTACACTCCCAGGTACACCTCCCACTCCCAGATACCTCTGTGCTCCCAGGTACCTCTGGCACTCCCAGGCACCTCTGACCTTCCCAGGTACCCTCTGACACCCCAGTACACCTCAGACACTCCCAGGTACACTTCTCACACTCCCAGGTACACCTCTGACACTCCTGGGTGCTCTCTGTCACTCCTGATACGTCTCCTCCCAGGTACACCTCCAGCACTCTCAGGCACACGCCCCTAGCACTGCCAGTACACATCAGACACTGCCCGGTACCTTCAGACACTACCAGGTACACCTCAGACACTCCCAGGTACACCTCCAGTCACTCAGGGTGCACCTCTGGCCTCCCAAGTGCACCTCTGACACTCCCAGGCACACCTCCGAGCACTCCCAGGTGCACCTCAGACACTCCAGGTACACCTCTGACGCCTCCCAAGTACACACCTCTGACACTCCCAGGACACCTCGGCTCTCCCAGGTACACCTCTGTCACTCCCATGTGCCGCTTCTTACCTCCCAGGTACCTTCCTCCCAGAGTACCTCTGGCCTCCAGGTACCTCCCAGCCTCCCAGGTACCCTCTGACACTCCGGGTACATCTCTGCTCCAGTGCTCCCCCAGCACTCCTGGGCCACCCCACTTGCTCTCAGGTACACCTCTGGCTCTCCCAGGTACACCTCTTTACCGCCCAGGTACACCTCAGCACTCCCAGGTACCTCTGATACTCCCAGGTACACTGATACTCCCAGTGCTCACTGACATTCCCTGGTACACCTCTGACACTCCCAGGTACACTGCAGACACCAGGTCCACCTCTGTACTCCAAGTGCACCTCCGACACTCCCAGGTACCTTCTCGCCTCCCAGGTACCTCCGGCCTCCCAGGCCTTCCTCACTCCCAGTACCTCCCAAGCCTCCAATTTCACCTCTAACCTCCCAGGTCCACCTCTCACCTCCCCGTGCTCCTGACATTCCTGGTACACTTCGCTACTCCCAGTACATGTCCCGGCTCTCCGATACACCTCTGACACTCCCAGGTGTCTCTGACACTCCCAGGTGCACCTCTGCCTGCTAGGTGCACCTCTGACATCCCAAGTACTCCTGTGACACTCCCAGGTACACCTCCGGCACTTCCAGGTACACCTCTGCAGTACCTCTGACCTCCCATGCTCACTGACATTCCCTGGTACACTTCTGCCTCCCAGGTACGTCCGACCTCCCAGATACCTCTCTGGCCTCCCTAGGTGCATCTTTGACTCTCCCAGGTACACCTCTGTTGCTGCCAGGTACACCTCCTGACACCCCAGTGCCTCCGATAATTCAGGTACACCTCTGATTCTCAGGTACCTTTGAGACTCCCAGGTACTTCACTGACTCCCTGGTACTCCTCTGTCCTCCCTGGTTCACCTCTGGGACTCCCGTGCCTCTGACTCTCCCTGGTACACCTCCCGTATTCCCAGGTACACCTCCGTGTTCGTACATTTCCCGTACTCCCAGACACCTTTGGCTCCAGGTTACTTCCTGGCCTCCCTGGTATACCTGACATTCCCTTACACCTCTGACTCTCCCAGGTACACCTCTGATGCTCCCAGGTGCCCTCTGACACTCCCAGGTCACCTCCGGCACCCTTGTGCAACTCCGGCCTCCCAGGTAAGCCTCCCGTGCTCTCAGGTACCTCTGACACTCCCAGGTACACCTCTGACCTCCCTGGTACACCTCCTGACCTCCCAGGTACCTCAGACACTCCCTGGTGCACCTCTGTGCTCCCAGAACACCTCTTTCCTCCTGGAT
>NW_024742057.1:0-14738 GCF_018991925.1 Homarus americanus | reverse complement strand
GTAATATCAGACCAACCACCAGCTCCAGAAGCAATCACAGAACTTGTTAAATGTGGATGTGGCGTCGGGAAATGTGGATCATTGTCATGTTCATACAGAAAGAATCAGAAAGAATAGCATGACATGCACCGAGATGTGTAACTGTCAAGCAGATGATGAGAAATGCCTAAACAAGGTGAAGGAATCTGTTGTACACAGAAGACTCTGATGACGAGGAATGAAGCAATGTCGTAAATAATAACTTGTGACTTGTATACACATGATGTATAACACTACAAACTTTTAATAAATATAAAACGGTGGTTCTAAGCTTTTCAGATAATGGTAATATGTATATGTTTAATTTTCCAGTGGTAACTTTAGCAAATAATTTTACTTACTGCAATCTCTTCTTTGCCAGAGACAGGATGGCACATATGAGCAGCCATGTTTGTAACACACTTAAGATATTATAACAGCATTCATAATATATTATGTTAAATTGTAATCATATAATACTACATGTTCATAGGTTATTAGTCATGTTTTAAGTTAATTAGGACTTAATGGAAATACATCTGTGGTTCATTACGCCGCTCTTTGATAAAACTTCTTTAAAGGCATAAAACTTATAATAAACCGTTAAAAAAAATGACACCACAGTTCCTTAACATAGTTTATAAGGATTATTATAATGTATGGTGTCAAAAATTAACATGAAATTTTTACGGGATTACTTAAGCTCCTACACTAAAACCTGCCGACCTAACCTAACCTTTTTTACCCACCTCTACCTACTTACCTAACCTGACATAATCTAACCTAACCTGAGGTAATCTAACATAACCTGACATAATCTAACCTAACCTGACATAATCTTACCTAACCTGACATAATCTAACCTAACCTGACACAATCTAACCTAACCTGACATAATCTAACCTACCCTGACATAATCTTACCTAACCTGACATAATCTAACCTAACCTGATATAATCTAACCTAACCTGACATAATCTAAACTAACCTGACATAATCTTACCTAACCTGACATAATCTAACCAAACCTGACATAATCTTACCTAACCTGACATAATCTTACCTAACCTGACATAATCTAACCTAACCTGACATAATCTAACCTAACCTGACATAATCTTACCTAACCTGACATAATCTAACCTAACCTCCCCGTCTGACATAAGCTAACCTAATCAAGCCTAACTTTCCCACCTACCGACTGTAACCTATCTACTTATCACCTACCTAATCTAACTTATCCCAACCTGACATAATCTAACCTAACCTATTGAAACTTAACTTAACCACCTACCTCATCTAACACCACTTTGTAATCTCTTTGCGCTACCGCTCACAGGATGAGTATGGGGGCACAATAAACTAGCCTCTAAGTGGCAAAATTACAAAACTAACCTAACCTAACCCAACCTGACTTAACCGCTAGGTTAATTTAGGCTAAATATGGTTGATTCATATTTTGTTTTGACAGAAATTCCCGACAAAATAACGTATCTATATTGAGAACCACCGCCATGTTGGTTCCACGTTAACAAGACACGGATACACTACAGAATAACCCACGTTCGTTTAACCTCAATTACTACAGTTTACTTTATAATCTTACATCACAATCTTCACTATATCTCACTTCACAATCTTCACTTCATCTCACTTTACAATCTTCACCACATCTCACTTCACAATCTTCACTACATCTCACTTCACAATCTTTACCACATCTTACTTCACAATCTTCACTACATCTCACTTCACAATCTTCACTATATCTCACTTCACAATCTTCACTACATCTCACTTCACAATCTTCACCACATCTCACTTCACAATCTTCACTACATCTCACTTCATAATCTTCACTACATCTCATTACACAATCTTCACTACATCTCATTTCACAATCTTCATTAAATCTCACTTCACAATCTTCACTACATCTCACTTCACAATCTTCACCACATCTCACTTCTCAATCTTCACTACATCTCACTTCACAATCTTCACTACATCACACTTCACAATCTTCACTACATCTCACTTCACAATCTTCACCACATCTCACTTCACAATCTTCACTACATCTCACTTCACAATCTTCACTACATCTCACTCCACAATCTTCACCACATCTCACTTCACAATCTTCACTACATCTCACTTCACAATCTTCACTACATCTCACTTCACAATCTTCATTTACATCTCACTTCACAATCTTCACTACATCTCACTTCACAATCTTCACCACATCTCACTTCTCAATCTTCACTGCATCTCACTTCACAATCTTCACTACATCTCACTTCACAATCTTCACTATATCTCACTTCACAATCTTCACCACATCTCACTTCACAATCTTCACTACATCTCACTTCACAATCTTCACTACATCTCACTTCACAATCTTCACTACATCTCACTTCACAATCTTCACTACATCTCACTTCACAATCTTCACCACATCTCACTTCACAATCTTTACTACATCTCACTTCAAAATCTTCACTACATCTCACTTCACAATCTTCACTACATCTCACTTCACAATCTTCACTATATCTCACTTCACAATCTTCACTACATCTCACTTTACAATCTTCACCACATCTCACTTCACAATCTTCACTATATCTCACTTCACAATCTTCACTATATCTCACTTCACAATCTTCACCACATCTCACTTCACAATCTTCACTACATCTCACTTCAAAATCTTCACTACATCTCACTACACAATCTTCACTATATCTCACTTCACAATCTTCATTACATCTCACTTCACAATCTTCACTACATCTCACTTCACAATCTTCACCACATCTCACTT
The DNA here is from genome assembly GCF_018991925.1 of Homarus americanus. Lineage (NCBI taxonomy): Eukaryota > Metazoa > Arthropoda > Malacostraca > Decapoda > Nephropidae > Homarus > Homarus americanus. The sequence continues at coordinate 11,887 of NW_024742057.1, read as the reverse complement.
CTCAATCTTCACTACATCTTACTTCACAATCTTCACTACATCTCACTTCACAATCTTTACCACATCTGAATTCACAATCTTCACTACATCTCCATTCACAATCTTCACTACATCTCACTTCACAATCTTCACTACATCTCACTTTACAATTTTCACATCTCACTTCACAATTTTTACATCTCACTTCACAATCTTCACTACATCTCACTTCACAATCTTCACTACATCTCACTTCACAATCTTCACTACATCTCACTTCACAATCTTCACTACATCTCACTCCACAATCTTCACCACATCTCACTTCACAATCTTCACTACATCTCACTTCACAATCTTCACATCATCTCACTTCACAATCTTCACTACATCTCACTTTACAATCTTCACCACATCTCGCTTCACAATCTTCACTACATCTCACTTCACAATCTTCACTACATCTCACTTCACAATCTTCCCCACATCTCACTTCACAATCTTCACTACATCTCACTTCACAATCTTCACTACATCTCACTTCACAATCTTCACCACATCTCACTTCACAATTTTTACTACATCTCACTTCACAATCTTCACTACATCTCACTTCACAATCTTCACTACCTCTCACTTCACAATCTTCACTATATCTCACTTCACAATCTTCACTACATCTCACTTCACAATTTTCACTACATCACACTTCACAATCTTCACTACATCTTACTTCACAATCTTCACTACATCTCACTTCACAATCTTCACTACATCTCACTTCACAATCTTCACTACATCTCACTTCACAATCTTCACTTCATCTCACTTCACAATCTTCACTACATCTCACTTCACAATCTTCACTACATCTCACTTCACAATCTTTACCACATCTTACTTCACAATCTTCACTACATCTCCCTTCACAATCTTCACTACATCTCACTTCACAATCTTTACCACATCTTACTTCACAATCTTCACTACATCTCACTTCACAATCTTTACCACATCTTAATTCACAATCTTCACTACATCTCCCTTCACAATCTTCACTACATCTCACTTCACAATCTTCACTACCTCTCACTTTACAATTTTCACATCTCACTTCACAATTTTTACATCTCACTTCACAATCTTCACTACATCTCACTTCACAATCTTCACTACATCTCACTTCACAATCTTCACTACATCTCACTTCACAATTTTCACTACATCTCACTTCACAATCTTCACTACATGTCACTTCACAATCTTCACTACATCTCACTTCACAATCTTCACTAACACCATCCTTCATCACTACATATAACAACATCCATCATCACTACATATAACAACATCCATCATCATCACTTTATATAACACTATCCATCATCACTACATATAACACCATCCATCATCACTACATATAACACCATCCATCATCACTACATATAAAACCAACCTATCATCACTACTTATAATATCATCTATCATCACTACATATAACACCATCCAACATCACTACATATTACACCACCCATCATCACTACATATAACATCATCCATCATCACTACATATAACACCATCCATCATCATCACTTTATATAACACTATCCATCATCACTACATATAACACTATCCATCATCACTACATATAACACCATCCATCATCACTACATATAACACCATCCATCATCACTACATATAACACCATCCTTCATCACTACATATAACACCATCCATCATCACTACATATAACACCACCCATCATCACTACATATAACATCATCCGTCATCACTACATATAACTCTATCCATCATCACTACATATAACACCAACCATCATCACTACATATAAGATCATGCATCATCACTACATATAACACCATCCATCATCACTACATATAAAACCATCCATCATCACTACATATAGAACCATCCTATCATCACTACATATAATGTCATTCAGCATCACTACATATAACACCATCCATCATCACTACATATAACACCATCCAACATCACTACATATAACACCACCCATCATCACTACATATAACATCATCCATCATCACTACATATAACTCCATCCATCATCACTACATATGACACCATCCAGCATCATTACATATAACACCACCCATCATCACTACATATAACATCATGCATCATCACTACATATAACACCATCCATCATCACTACATATAAAACCAACCTATCATCACTACATATAATATCATCTATCATCACTACATATAACACCATCCAACATCACTACATATAACACCATCCATCATCACTACATATAGAACTATCCTATCATCACTACATATAATGTCATTCATCATCACTACATATAACACCATCCATCATCACTACATATATTACCCTCCTATCAACACTACATATAACACCATCCATCATCACTACATATAACGCCATCCATCATCAGTACATATATTACCCTCCTATCATCACTACATATAACACCATCCATCATCTCTACAACACCATCCCTCACTATAGTGATAAACAGAGCTTTATTTTGTTGTTAATTTCTTTAAATTCCAACCTTATTAAACCGTAATTCTTTCTGTATGGTCAAATTTTGATTTGACCTCAGTGAGAGAGCTGTTAGTGTCAGTACATCACAATGGTGTTCCGACGCACTGTATCGAAGGTGTCAAAGGTGGAGGTGAAGGCTTGCAAGGATTTCGTTGTAGACTTCGACACCAGCTTTGTGGTGGTTGCAACAAACATCTACCCTGGTGTGGCCCCTAGGCAGATTCGACCATTGTTTGAGGAATGTGGACAGATCGACCTATTTGTGATGCCCGCAAAAGACAACAAAAATGAACACTATGGCTTCGCATACATCCGATACTTTGACGAAGCCTCCTGTGATAAGGCTGTTGGACGATTGGATGGTGACAGCATTGGCCGCAGCCGAAAATCAACTAACAAGCTGGAAGTTAACTACTACAGTGCCCATGGTACCTTGAACAACCTTGACCGCCAAGCTGCTGAGTTCATAGTTCTGTCCAGTGTTGCCGACCAACACCCCGCCTCTATCCTTAAGAAGACCAACGTGAGCACTACCGTTGCCAAGTCAGTTACCTTCAATTATGACAATTTGGGCGACATCAGGGAGCGCGAAACTTCCACAGCTACTTACACTCTGTCTGTACCTCCCAACCAATGAATTTAACTCAACTGCTGCCATCGAATAAGAAAATGTCGCCAATAGTTGTACCTCTGGGAACCTGGAGGGAGGCACCAACCCTGATGAAGGCTCAGTAATATCTACCATGTTATTTAAACACTTATAACACATATAACATCATCCATCATCACTACATATAACACCATCCATCATCACTACATATAACACCATCTATCATCACTACATATAACATCATCCATCATCACTACAGATCGGTAGAGTAGTTTTCGAGATTCTCGTGCGGACACACAAGCAAACACACACACACACACACAAACAGACATACTTCTTTGTTTTATATCGATAGAAGATAGATCATCACTACATATAACACCACCAATCATCACTACATATAACATCATCCATCATCACTACATATAACACCATCCATCACTACATATAGAACCATCCTATCATCACTACATATAATATCATCCATCATCACTACATATAACACCATCCAACATCACTACATATAACACCACCCATCATCACTACATATAACATCATCCATCATCACTACATATAACTCTATCCATCATCACTACATATAACACCTTCCAGCATCACTACATATAACACCAACAATCATCACTACATATATCATCATGCATCATCACTATATATAACACCATCCATCATCACTACATATATTACCCTCCTATCATCACTACATATAACACCATCCATCATTACTACATATAACGCCATCCTTCATCACTACATATAACACCATCCATCATCTTTACAAACACCAGTCCTCAACACTATAGTGATAAACAGCTTCATTTTGATGTCAATTTCTTTAAATTCCAACCTTATTAAACCGTAATTCTTTCTGTATGGTCAAATTTTGATTTGACCTCAGTGAGAGAGCTGTTAGTGTCAGTAAATCACAATGGTGTTCCAACGCACTGTATCGAAGGTGTATGAGGTGGAGGTGAAGGCTTGCAAGGATTTCGTTGTAGACTTCGATACCAGCTTCGTGGTGGTTGCAACAAACATCTACCCTGGTGTGGCCCCTAAGCAGATTCGACCATTGTTTGAGGAATGTGGACAGATCGACCTATTTGTGATGCCCGCAAAAGACAACAAAAATGAACACTATGGCTTCGCATACATCCGATACTTTGACGAAGCCTCCTGTGATAAGGCTGTTGGACGATTGGAAGGTGACAGCATTGGCCGCAGCCGAAAATCATCTAACAAGCTGGAAGTTAACTACTACAGTGCCCATGGTACCTTGAACAACCTTGACCGCCAAGCTGCTGAGTTTATAGTTCTGTCCAGTGTTGCCGACCATCACCCCGCCTCTATCCTTAAGAAGACCAACGTGCGCACTACCGTTGCCAAGTCAGTTACCTTCAATTATGACAATTTGGGCGACATCAGGGAGCGCGAAACTTCCACAGCTACTTACACTCTGTCTGTACCTCCCAACCAATGAATCTAACTCAACTGCTGCCATCTAATAAGAAAATGTCACCAATAGTTGTACCTCTGGGAACCTGGAGGGAGGCACCAACCCCTGATGAAGGCTCAGTAATATCTACCATGTTATGTAAACACTTATAACACATATAACATCATCCATCATCACTACATATAACACCATCCATCATCACTACATATAACACCATCCATCATCACTACATATTACACCATCCATCATCACTACATATAACACCATCCATCATCACTACAGATCCGTAAAGTAGTTTCCGAGATTCTCGTGCGGACACACAAACAAACACACACACACACACACAAACAAACAGACATACTTCTTTGTTTTATATCGATAGAAGATAGATCATCACTACATATAACACCACCCATCATCACTACATATAACACCACCCATCATCACTACATATAACACCACCCATCATCACTACATATAACACCACCCATCATCACTACATATAACACTACCCATCATCACTACATATAACATCATCCATCATCACTACATATAACACCACCCATCATCACTACATATAACACCACCCATCATCACTACATATAACACCACCCATCATCACTACATATAACACCACCCATCATCATTACATATAACACCACCCATCATCACTACATATAACACCACCCATCATCACTACATATAACACCACCCATCATCATTACATATAACACCACCCATCATCACTACATATAACATCATCCATCATCACTACTTATAACACCATCCACCATCACTACATATAACACCATCCATCATCACTACATATAACACCACCCATCATCATTACATATAACACCACCCATCATCACTACATATAACATCATCCATCATCACTACATATAACACCATCCACCATCACTACATATAACACCATCCATCATCACTACAGATCGGTAATGTAGTTTCCGAGATTCTCGTGCGGACACACAAACAAACAAACAAACATACTTCTTTGCTTTATATATATACATACAAGAAGCAAAAATCTTTAATTATCTATTAATTGTAAGTTTTAAGGTTTTCTTGGAACCCTTGGCAGGAAATAAGGACACTTGAGCCTTGAAAACTGTCGTTGTAATTATTTATAATAAACCTGTCGATGTTTATTTCCGGGTTAAAGTAAAAGGAAGGTTTTGTCTGGACTATTAGCACGCAGACAGTTGCTGGTTGACGATACTGAAGGCCTATACAGGTGTGTGGTGCTTGTGCTTGGTGATGCTTCGTTTATGAGAGATAATCCCAGGAGTGAACTTTGTTCTGAAAGGACAAACAAAAAAGAGTCATTAGTTATCGTTGTCCCGGAAGTGTTTGTATGTCGGTCACTCTTGTGTTGTCGATGTGTCCACCCCACAGAGTTATTGCCTGAAGTGACACATTAGACTTCAATTAAAGATCCCCTCCATATGGAAGCTGTTCACACCTCTTGACAGTATTTGGTCTGACATTTAGTTATAAAGGTCGTTTTTTGTCTAGTTCATCTTCCTATGACAACATTAACAATTCATATCACGTTTTAGAGTTGTATGTTCTTCAAGCCAATTAACACAGTACAGGTAACACCAGAGTCAGGCAGGTACAGTGTTAAGAGTCGTGGTCTACTGTTGTCTTACTGAGTAACGATGATGAAGTAAAGTGGGAAATGACTTTGCCATGAGAGAGGAGAGGAAAGAGAGAAGGAAAGAAGAGAAACGGGAAGTAAAGTAGTAGGGAGTAATAGCAGGTGGGCTGTCCACCTAGCTGAGGCGAGGTGATTGGTTGAGGTGGTGGCCATACACAGCACGCTCCTGCTCGCTCAAGGGAGGCTGGGGGTGGGGGGAGCTAAGCTAGTTAGGCATTCAGTATTGTAATGTGTGTTAATTTGTGCAAGTTAAATGGTGGTGTTATTTTTTCATGTATTGTATAAAGTGAGTCTCTTTTATATAATAACTCACCAAAAGTGTCGCCCCAGGAAAAGGTAACAGAAACCTTAATGGCACAGGTAGATTGTCACTCCCCTCGCCGCCCAGCGTATCCCACCTGAAGATTAACCATCCCGGCGATACCTTGGGGGGGGGGCTTAAGTATAATATATACTCTTATATAATAATGTTGATGCTGTAATACACTGGCAGTCATAGTACAGTACATTTGTTGCCTTTATTAAGTTGAGTTTTGTATTTTTGGAAAAAGAGAGAGAAATTTGAGCAACATAATAGAGAGAGAGAGAGAGAGAGAGTGTATTACATTGCCACACCCGATTCCTTCCTGGTGTATATTTTTACCACCTCTGGTACAACTGTGTCTCTTGCCGATCTATTTTGCACTTTCGCTTCCTGCCTTTCATCTTCCACCTTTCATCTTCTCCTTCATCTTCTTCTCCCCATCGTCTTTCTCCTCCATCTTACCCCTTCATCTTCCCTCCCTTCTTCCTCCCTTCCATCACCCCCATTCATTTCTACTCCCTTCATCTTCCCCCTTCATCTTCCTCTCCCCTTTATTTTACCCCTCCATTTTCCCCCCTTTCACCTCCCTCCTTCGATCCCCTTTCTTTTCCACCAATCTCCTTACCTTCCACTGCTGTCTTAGTTCATTACTGTTTTTAAGAAATTTAGTTTTTTCAAGGATTTCGATATTTTATTCACTTACAATTCTTTTTTGTTTTAATTTAATTTTCTCACTCCTGATTCAAGTGATTCAAGTGTTGCAGATAATTTAAAATATCCAGCCTTTATAATGTCTTTAGTGCCTCTTGAGTAAATATCATTACATTAAGTTTATAAACAAATACACGACTCAGACACATTGGTATTATAATCACAAAGCAAAGGTATCAAGAAGTTGTGACGCTTCATCTGTACAACCAGTTGAGAATAAACTTTACTTCTCTAAAAGTTTACAAGAAATGAGGGAGAGTTTCTCGCCAGGGGGCGCAGCGCTGTGAGAGAAGAATGTAAATAAGCCTGACTAACTAAGAAGACGACCAGGGGTAAGAAATGGTCCGTCTTGAGGATGTGGTTCAGGAGGTGAGGTGAAGATATAAACCTCGAAGACGTCATAAAACACAGAGATGATACTATTTCTAACCTTCCCAAGTCTCTGGTGGGTGGCAGGTGATCACCAACATGAAATACACCAACATGAAATACACCAACATGAAATACACCAACATGAAATACACCAACATGAAATACACCAACATGAACTGCGCCAAATTGAAATAGATGATGCCGAGTGAGGTTGATTGTGACTCAGACAGTAACCATAGCAGGACCTAAAAACAGCCAAGACTGTTCTAAAATAAGAACATAAATTATAATTTCTGCCCAAGAGAGGAATGAGTGAACTTTAATTTCCATTATAGTATAAAACTTAACGAGTTTATCTTCAACGTGATTTTAAATTTTAGTGGGTGAATTTCTTCATTGGATAATTAAATCTTTGAGAATAACATTTTAAGGCGGCCATTTAGTGTCATCATGCTGTAAGATGTAGATACGCTCCAAAAATTATGTTTACGATTTTGTGTTAGACGATATGACACAACAGGCAAAGGATTTTGACGACCCGACCGAGACAACAGGAGTCGCAGTGTTCAATTTGAAATTCATCGGTCTCCTCCATAAAGGCACTTATGGAGTGTTTGTTTACAACTCCTAGTGGTTAATGTGATGCAGCAGTGTGCAGCACATAGTCCATAAGGTGTTTCTTATGCCAGACCCTTGAGAGTACAGCGGGTGGTTACACTACTCACCTACCTTACACTCTCCCCGATGCTTTGTTAGATGTTGAAACAGGAACTGTGGATCAACCTGTACAGCTTCTTCTTTTACTTTCACACAAACAATAGATTTAACATGTTGCCTAAGTACTTTGATGAAACAATAAGCACAAATGTGTTATCGTCATGATCCGCCTTATGTGATTATATTGCCAGTTGATGTGGGCCCGACCTTGTTTTGATACACTGACTGGCCTCGTGTTAATTTATTCTCACTTTACATACTTTTTCCGTACCTGAACTCCTCGACCGAACGCTCTTAAAGTTTTTAGAGAAGTTGAAACGGGTCTTATTGATATTCGTGGAGACAGACTGATAGAGGTCCCAGCAATAAGGGAGTACAGCCGAGTCCTGCTGGAGACACTGAACACATTTACGTTATTACATCTGGAAATACACGATCACTCACCAAAGAAAACGAAGACAATTTTACCAACTAATATGGTCGAGGTTCTGTAGATATGGGCCACAGCTCAGGTACGGTCGCTATCTGATGTTCCCGACCAGTGTAACAAGAAAGATCTTTACAAACACTATAATATGTAGTCAACGTGCAGTGACTCAGTAATAACTTATTGCTCCTTTGATTCAAGTGTTCGACAACAAACCGAATATGTTCCCTCTGTTCCTTTGACTCTATCTTGTGTGCACGATATTGTGGACTGGGGTGTGATCACGATCAATGGTTGTCCCACTCACTCACTCACTAGGTCTCCTGCCATCTCTTACCCATGAAATTAGATTAAATCTGCCCTGTCGTATCCTCTTTACCTATCCTATCCCCCCTTGTCTCTATTAACCTTAATATATCATCACTCTCTCTCCCCTACTCTCCTTCCCTGCTTCCTCTACCACTCTCTCCACCTCCTCTTTCCTTCCCCTTTCACAATTATTATATCCTCGTATCTATGTCCGGCATTATCTTTATCTGCTCCTACTTCCTTCACCATATCTCTCTATCCCCTCAGCCTAAATCACAATGGCTACAAGAACGAGAGCTTGTGTTGGTAAAAGAGGAATTTTTGAACACCATGACAAATGTATATTTTTTGATGACTTAGGGAGAACGTGTGGCGTGATTAGTGTAGAAGAGGAGATTGTCACACCCTTCTACCCAGTCTTGTTAGTCTCTTATGCCAAACCCTGCCAGTCCTCATATCCTACCCTACTAGTTCCTCATACCCTACCCTGTTAGCCCCTCATACCCTACCCTGTAAATCCCTCATACCCTACCATTCCAGTCCCTCATATTCCACCCTCCCAGATCCTCATACCTCACCCTGCCAGATCCTCATACCTCACCCTTCCAGCCTGTCTTTGTGTCCCAACAAAATTAAGTTCTGTAAAAATCTAAAATCGACCTGAAGTCTTTCGCCTTCCCTTACCATCTTCTCCCAGTTGGTTCTCTTGTAAATAGTAGCTCGATGCCCTGGAGTCTCTGGTAGTTTCAATAAGTCTGGAGCCCAACTCATTAAGGAACTTCAGGGTGCTGTCATGCTGGGGAGGGAGGGAGAGGGAGCTGTATTATGCTCTCATGCTGGGGAGGGAGGGAGAGGGAGCTGCATTATGCTGTCATGATGGGGAGGGAGGGAGAGGGAGCTGCATTATGCTGTCATGCTGGAGAGGGAGGGAGAGGGAGCTGCATTATGCTGTCATGCAGGGGAGGGAGGGAGAGGGAGCTGCATTATGCTATCATGTTGGGGAGGGAGGGAGAGGGAGCTGCATTATGCTGTCATGTCGGGGAGAGAGGGAGAGGAGGTCGCATTATGCTGCATGCTGCATTAATGTGATGCAGCATAACTCCAGCAGTCTCGCTACAGCTTTGTATGTATGGATGATAACACAGTAGACTGCTTACTGTGATAAACTTATACAGTCGAATGAAAACCTGAGAGACAACTCAATATAAGTCCTTTCATTATACTCTAATATTATTATTATCACGGACACGGACACAAGAATTCAATGGATCTAAGTAACGAAAATAAAGAATAATTTAAGTTGTTGTCAAAGACTTTCATATGATTATTGTTTATAACTGAAGGTCTTGGAACTATTTTATCACAACAAAGAAATATAATGCAGTAAAACATGGACAGTGATGAAGTATAATAAAGAACAAAGACAATAAACTGTGACATAGAGAACATCCAAGATACAGGAAGACAAACAATAGTAAAATGACAAGGACAGTCATGAGGACACTGAAGGTGAAACTAACAAAAGATACCTGGAGGAGTTGTTATAAATATTGATTTATGTTTTTAACTTTTTGTACTTTTTTGAAGATTTTGTTTTCTCCATAATACAAAAATATCGGTTAATATTCGTTTTTATTCCAATAGGTATTTGGCATTTTTTTACCATTATCACTGGGATTATTTTCAGGTTAGGTCAGGTGAGGTCAGGTAAGGTAGGTTAAAGAATACCAAAATACAAAAAAAAAATATCTACCAATTGGGGAAATTGGGATGAAAAATTTTTTTTACCCAATTTTCTCCAAGAGGTGTAAGATGATCTTGCAGCTTCATACAAATTCACTAAACAACAATAATAATCCAAGAGTTAGTAAGGCATCACCTGGTCATGTTAAGCCCACCTGGTGAAGATAAACATGTTGGTAATGTTTGTATCGTGACTGAACCACCTCACACAGCAGCCCTGAGGCTTTAGGCCACTGACTTAAGTGCTTACATTACACAACATAACGCTCTGTAATGGCCGATGATGCTGTTTTTGTTGTCTAATTGTAGTTTCCAACACGGTAATTACAGCAGGTATCTTTTTATTATCCTGCCATTAAAATATTTATGTGAATTTATAGACTTACGTAACATCATGAAAGTATAAACCGATGAATTAAAATTAAATAATTATCTTATAAAACAACTAATCTATTTAATTTTCCTTTGAGAGTTAAAGGGATAAAATACACACTAACTGGAGTCTAACTAACCTGGTGTGACTCCTCTCCGCCCCACCCAACACATAATCATCCCCTCCAGGTAACCTTACACCGCCTAATGGAGCCAAACTTAATAGTATCACTCCTAACTTATCCAAATAAACTTTTCAGTGGGTAACCTTGACTCTACCACACCTTGGCTTTAGACGCTAGTATAAGTCTGGCTGGAGGGACCGTAGTCATTATAAGGGAAGCTTTTTGATAATAGCCATTACCTGCCTCCCGTTAACACTAAAGAAATGTTCCTAAAATTAAACGACCGACAATTAAATCCAAATCCTTTTGAATATTTACATAATTTACTGCAGTGTTTCATTTTGTTAGTGTAGGGGCGTTTGTTGTGGCCAGGACTCCTCTTCAGATAATATAAATACAGATAATGTTGTTGTAATAAGTAATCTTTTAATGAAAATGTAGAGAAAAATTGGTCAACAAATCTTAATAGTTATCCTGATTTCTTAAAGAACAATAGAGGAATAAG
>NW_024742056.1:0-22575 GCF_018991925.1 Homarus americanus | reverse complement strand
TAGCCTAAACCATTGGAAAAAAAAAACATTACTTTTACGTTTGTCCTCTTGGACACTGATGGCTCGAGCCATATTGATTAAAAATGAAAATTTACCGCAAAGGTAATTTAATATAAATATAAGTACATTATTTACTAATAATCACGTTACTTACTACTGCCAATCTCACTTGGCCACGGCATTTTGAAGAATAAAGAATACTAGAAAAAGTAAAAGTATACACTGACGTCTATCCACTCCAACAGCTCTCCATCAACTGACATTTCTTTAGGCTCGTTCCAAGATTTTGTCACTCTTACCAGGTGTTTGACACATTGCATGCTTTTGTCTTTGTTTTTCATATTTTATAAATGAAACATTTATATTTTTTAAATATTTTATCTTACTTAAAATACTATATTATTATTTTTTTTTGTTTTCTTCAAAACTATGTCTGGTCTGTCACGTGAATAATCATGATGCATAATCTAGGTTATAGTGTAGGATTCCCTGATTCACCTTCCACTTTTTTTCTTCAAATTTGTCATACTTCAAAAATAATATTTATTACTTAAATTTAAAAATATAGTTTCCTTAGATCCAGACTTAAAGAAAAACGAAATACAAAAATAATTACAAGTGCTCTCACATTTTTTAATTGTTGATGTCTCGTGTAATTATTAATTTAGTTATACCTTACTAAGGTATTTCAGCGTAAGTTACCTTAGCTATTTAGCGTAATAATACAAAACTCCCCACAAATAACAAGGGATACAGTGATCACCCAAGGAGCAGATCAGTGGTGAAGAGGATAAAAGTTTAACCCGAGGTAACTGGAGGAGAGCCGGTGTTGCAATACCAAGACCAGAGACATTGCAGAGGACAAATTCCGGCTTGAAGGTCATGTACACTAATAGTGACACGACAAAAGAGCGGCGTTTGAGGGTACATCAACCCGGTACAGTATATGTTGTTGGTTCACACTCAGGATGGGGTGGAGAAAGGAAACTCACAATGTGCTCTCTGTATACATGTTGTATTGGATGTACAATGGTGGGAAGGCAGCATGGTTACAAGCGTGATGTAGAGAGAGCTGGTTGGTGAGGACGCTCAGAGGAGGACAGCTTGTGGGTCGCCATGCTCGCCGGCGGGAGCGAGGACCACCAGGCAGGAGGAGGTGTTGGTTGGTGTAGGTAGAGGCAGGTCACCACGAGGTCAGGTCTTTAGTAGCGGAGGTAGGCGTAGCTTAGTAGTTGACCTCCGTCATGTAAGGCGGCGCTGGTTGACCTAGACACTGGGTAATTCGCGGGGTGGGCTACTCAGCGTTTGTAAGGGAGGTATCCACTACAGTACAAAAACAGGAGAATCGAACCGGAGGAATGTGAGTTGGATATGACTCATTTACGAACCTTTCCCAAGAAACTTGCAAGAGACTTACTCCTTGTTTGATGTATGTTCATACCCCCAAAATGTAGTGTATTAAACCAGAGAAACTTAATTGACAATGTACCGGGGCAGAACCCTAGCCACCCTTGTCATGGGGAACACTAATTATGGCGACATCGACTGGAGAAATGAATTCACGCCAAACGACCTAAATAATCCAGTCACTTTTCGTAGAAACTCTGAGAGATGATTTTCTATTCCAACATGTTAAATATCCGACGCACTACAGAGGGGAGCAAAGGAGGGTATGGTGGCCAATCTGGAACGCCTAGCCCCAGTTAAGAACATAAGAAAATAAAGAGTCTGCAATGAAAACGCGCATGCGTGCGTAGTGTCAACAAAGGCTGTAAGAGACTGCTCCTTAAAATTCGTATTTCTGACGAATTCAGAGCGTCTACCAATCCCAGCCTGTGCAGACAACTATAGTAAGACCCAGATATCAGCACAGTGGCATATATTTTTTTTGTTACTTTTGGACTTTGTCATTTTTTGGGGATAAAACATCTGGTCCTACCACCCGATCCCTCTGAGCAAAGTTTTTCAAGTTTGCGCATGCGCAGTGTGATAGTGTGACGTCATTACCACTCCACCTGACTGCAGTGTTGCCAACGTGCCCTATGCCCGCCGTTAAACGCTCCCGTTCGTTGGAAACGGCGGCAGTAGGTGACAGTGATGCTGACGACTTTCTTCTTGAAGACACGTCAAAGAAGAAGCAGAAACCTCAGAAGTCAGGGTCTCCAGCAGGGGCCACGGCTCCCCCTTGCACCCCTTCTGGGGCTGTAGAGGGTGGACTCCTGTCATCGGGGTCCCCAAGTGAGCCTACATGTGGCTCAATGACCGACCCTCCGCCGACGATGGACATAGGGGATTCCCTTTGTCTCCCTGCCCCGTCGCGCCTTCGTCGTCTCGCCTTCCCTCGGGACTTGCCTCTGAGCACACGGACGACCTGGTTCTTCCGTCACTGCTCTCCACTTCAGGACTCAACACTTCGCCTCCGCCGAGGTCCCACAGCCGTGATAGTCACCACACAAATGGACGAGACGGTACGCCTGCTCACTCAGGTGGGCTTTCCTGCTCCCCAGGGGGAGGTGATGCTGAAGTTCACCATCATCACCCCAGAAACTCGTCGTACCAAGGTAATGGTTCGCCACGTACCCTGGGAGATCCCTATCGACGATCTTCGCCCTCTTCTCCCACAACTACTGGACATGGAACGCCGCATCAACCCGGTCTCCAAACGTCCATCCAACGAACTCATCGGCTGGTGGGTGGGCCCCCTCCCCCCGAAGGTGAATGTAGGACCAATTCACAACTGTCCTCTCGACCGATTTATCGGAACCCCGAAAATCTGTGGTCGTTGCCAATCGTGGAAACACCGCACCTGGGAGTGCACGAGGATGGTCGCCTGCGGTTTCTGTGCAGGTCCTCACGACACATTGGAATGCAAATCGAAAATTCAGAACAAAATCCCAGTTATTCCACGGTGCGTCAATTGCCATGGCAGTCACCACGCCTGGAATGCCAATTGCCCACAGCGTCCTGGCACTCGCCCGGGGAAAACTTACCTTGTACCACCGCCCTCGTCTCTGACGAAGCCCCTGTCAACCAAACCTCAATCCTATCCACCACCGCCTCTTCCATCCACCAAGGATTTCCCATTGATCTCCTCTCCTCTACCACCCCCTCCATCACCCCTACCACCCATCCTTTCTCCCCTCCCTCCCTCTCCCTACCGTTCTTGGAACAAGGTCGTTGCCGGCCCTGCCACACAGTCACCACCATCTCCTGCCCACCCGGACCCCCGCTGTCTCTCACCAGCACCACCACCTCTTACTCAACTGAACCCTCACCGTCCCTCTCCGTCGCTACCACCACCACATGCCCAGTCGGGCCCTCGGCAATCCTCGCCGCCACCTCCAGCTCATGCACAGGTACACCAAGTTGGTTCTATGGAAACAATCACTCTCCGTCTGGATCGCCACTCCAAGCAAATCAACCTTCTCTCAGCCCAACTCGACTTGTTTGTGAAAACAATTGCGACATTGCAGAAGCAACAACAACTCATTCTGGACACCCTGACCCAACAGGGGCGCACTTTGCAAGCCCTGATGACCCGCCTCCTTCCATCTCCCGAGATGGAGGATCCATCCCTCGCTCTCCCACTCCTCCCTCTCCATTTCTCTCAACAGAATTTGGTACCTCCTCTGGAGCCCTGTCTAGCCCCTCCGACTCATCTCACACCGGAGGCCGTTCCCTCCTCTTCTTACAATGGAACATCCAGGGACTTAGACCTCGCCGGACAGACCTCGCCCAGTTTGTGCTCTCCCATCAAGTAGATGTTGCTCTACTTCAGGAAACCATCGCAGACGATGTTACTCCACTCCGCCTCTCTGGCTATTCTGTTTACACCCTGCCTCGGTACCGTGGGCAGGCTCGTGGCCTCCTCACCCTTGTGCGTAACACCATTCCATCTGTTCGTCTCCCTTCACCTGACTCACATGGACCCCCGTCTGAATTACTTTCTGTCTCCCTTACTCTTGGTGACCGGACCCTTCGTGTAGTCAATGTTCATTTCAAGAGTGATTCTCTGGACCCCCAGGTTCTTCACGACCTCCATGATGGGGTTCCCACTATTGTTCTTGGCGACTTTAATGCCCGCCATCCCACTCTTACTCCGGATCATCCCACTCCATGTACCCTTAATGGATCACATCTCTCACAGTTTCTTAATGGGGATGATGATGTTCGCTTTCTTTGTCCTGACGATCCTACTCGCCTCCCCCATAGTTTCCTTGATGTTGGCTTACTATTGAACGGTCATACTTCCTTTCATCCTACCGTCTGCACCGAGCCTGCTCTGTATAGTGACCATCTTGCCGTTACTACCCATCTCAGGCTCTCCTTCTCTGCCCCGACATCAACTCCTTATCGATCCCCTCGCCTTCGTCTCACACAAGATGCTGTTCCTTCCTTTACCCAATACCTTTCTACCTGGGCGGATTCCTATGTTGTCCCTCAGTCCCTTGACTCTTACAGCGCTGATTTTGTTGATGCCGTGTATGACTCTGTCAATCGCGCTACCCCTCCACGCCCTCCCCGTCACCCCAGAAGTGCCACCAACTACTGGTATCGTATCCCTGCCATGAGACATCTCCGGCAGGTAACCCGTGATCTCCACTCTGCCATACGGAGGTCTCGGTCTCCAGAGGACTGGGAAGACTTCAAAAATTGGTGCTCCTTTGCAACTCAGGAGCGCCGTCGGATACGTGAGGCGGACTGGCTATCCTTCACGGGATCTCTATCGTTCCAGTCGTCACCCTCTTATGTATGGAATCGGATTAATGCTATACGGGGTACTCGACGGAGGCCTCCTCCCCACCCTGACCCCGCCTCCCTTGCCTGCTCTTTAATGGAGGACTGGGCACGAGCTTCCTCCCCTGAGGCACTTCCAGATCCAATGCAGGAGACAGTGCAGGCCCGCATCGATGCGTCTGAGCCTGTTGTTCGTGCTGCTCTTACCTCCCCTGCCCCCACTGATCATCCCATCACACAGTTCGAGCTTGACAGTGCTCGTCGCTCTAGAAAAGACACCTCTCCTGGGGATGATCAGATAACCTACTCCGTCCTCAACGCCTGTACTAATATTCCTAACGGCCCCTTGCTTGCTCTCTACAATATGTCTTATGAACATGGGGTTCTCCCGTCCAACTGGAAAAATGCCACTATTATCCCCATCCCTAAGCCGGGAGATCCTGGGAAATATCGACCCATTAGTCTTACCTCCTGTGTTTGCAAGATGATGGAGAGGGTACTCCATCGTCGCCTTCTTCACACCATAGGCGGCTTCCACAACTCCCTCAATGGTTTCATTCAACATCGCAGCACAGCACACTCCATTGCTTCCTTTTATTGCAATCAGACTGCCCGCGTCTCCGTCTTCCTTGATATCAAGGGAGCCTTTGATACGGCTCAGCCTGCCCTCATTTTAGCTGAACTTGCACGGTTAGGTGTTAAAGGGAGACTTCTACAATGGATCGCCTCTTACCTCACTGGACGTCAGGCCCGGGTTCGCGTTGAAGGCTCTATGTCTCCTGTTCAAGAAATGAACCTCGGCACCCCTCAAGGTGGAGTCCTGAGTCCCACCTTGTTTAACACTCTCATGCACTCCATTGCATCACTCCCGTGGCCGACAGAAGTTGTCCACTCAGGATATGCCGACGATGTCCTCCTCCAAGCCCCTGACTACCTCAGCATGCAGGAAGCCCTTGATCTGGTCTCCAGAGAGTGTGATTCACTTGGTTTCCTTCTTTCAACTGCGAAAACAAAAGCCATGTGGCACGGTCGTGTTGTACCTCCACCCCTTTTCTTATCAGGAACGCCCTTGGACTGGGTTAATGAGACAAAATACCTGGGTGTGTATGTAACTCGCACACGTTGTCAGATCCCTGAAGTCCGCTATCTTCGAGACATATGTTTTCGGCGTCTCGCTCCCCTCTCTACCATGTGCAGGGGTTCCCTTGGTGCCAGCATCCCTGTACTTCTCACCATGTACAAGTCTTTTGTCCGTTCCTGTGTCGACTACGCCGCCCCTGCCCTCGTCAACATTAGTCGGACTGCTGTCAACCGTCTCGAAGTTATCCAGAGGAAAGCTGCTCGTATCATCCTTGGGGCTCCTCAGTGGACACGCTCTACTTCTCTATATAACGAACTTGGTCTTTCCCCCTTACAGGATCGTGTCCAGGAGTTTTACCTAAAAACTGCCGTCTCCATTCTACGGGATCCTAGGGGCAACTATGTCCAAACCAACTTGACTACTGCTGTTCGAGACCGACCTCCATCTAGAAGACAGTGGCGAGGGTCACTCATCCGAGCCCTTCAGGAACATGACCTCCTGCCTGATATTGTTGTCACCCCTGCTGTTGGTTCGTCTCCTTCTCCCTGGCTGGATTTTCAACCTGAAGTGATTGCCCTCGGTGGACCGCTCCCGAAATCCCAGGTGAACCCTGTTATTCTCTGCAAATACCACCTCTCCAGGATCGCTCACTGGTCCCCAGGTAGGGTCGTCCTCTACACTGATGGTTCTGTTGACCCCGCTACAGGTAGGGCCGGGGCTGGTGTCTACATCTCCCGTCCTCATGCCCCTGAGCCTATCAAACTGTCTCTCAGAGTTTCTGACGGGGCATCCTCCACTCAGGCTGAACTAATAGCCCTCCTTGCTGCCCTTCTCGCTGAGGAAGAAGCAGATGGTTTCTGCCCCTTGCTTGTCTGCTGCGATTCCAGGTCTGCTCTCGACGGGATCGCATTTGGATCTGGGGAAAATAAGGACCTCATCCTCCGAATACGAGGGTTAACATCCACACTTCAGGATGAAGGCCGTCCTGTGACATTCCTATGGATACCTAGTCATGTCGGTATCTTGGGGAATGAGGCAGCAGATGACCTTGCCAAGACTGGCTGCAACAAGGCCACACCTGACTACGTTGTTCCTCGAACACTCTTACAGATTAGGACCCAAATCCGCCGCAAACAGAGAGAAGCTCGGGAAGCAGCCATCCCCCTGGACTCCCCGCCCACATGGTACGATGTCCTCCGTAAACTTCCTGACTTCTCATACGTCTATGGGAAAGGGTCGCGGAAGGGGGACGTGATTGCTGCCCGTATCATCGTTGGGTATGACTTTGCTTGGGAGATTGGTATCCCCACATCCCCTGAGCAGCGCTCTTGTGCGTTATGCAGAAGACCCGACAGCCGCACCCTTATTCACTACCTCCTAAGATGTCCCCACACACAACGCTTCCGTGACGCCTGCTGGACCACCACTCCACGACCCCCTGACGGAGACACGATGATCCTCCCAATACTGGCCAGATATTTTGTAAATAATATTAATTATGTGTTAAAGGAACATCCTTCCTTCCTTAGGCTTTAGTAAGCCCCTTTATAATATTTATACTGTATATACTTTTCACACTTGCCAGATGCTTCTGGTGTCATTGTACAGGGGTACCTAGTGACAGCACTAGGATCCCGCTTCCTCTATCAAGGAATAAACAATTGAAATTGAATTGAATTGAATTGAGTCTGCAATAGGCAGCTTCAGAGCTAACAAAGCCATCTGAGTTACTTTCTGAAATTCCGAGTGCTAGTTTTCAAAATGTCCACTAGTAAATGAAAAGGGTCCTACGACAGTGGTAGAAAATATAACAAACCAGGGGACGATGACTAACTAGACGTTTTGCTTACGCCAACTAGTGTTATCAAGTTCTCCACCATTATCATGCTCCACCACCATTATCATGCTCCACCACCATTATCATGCTCCACCACCATTTCAGATTAAGGTAAATCTTCACTGTAGATTATAGATATTATGTTTATGTAATCATTGGGCTCTCAATTCTAAGTGAAAATTTGGTTATATTACGACATTTTAAGTGGATATTGTAGGGGATACTTTTATTTTGTGTGGATTGCAAAAATAGCCTTGTGCTTCCCATCCAAAAAGATTTGGCCGTGAGATGGCGTGAAGTTGGCCGTGAAGGTCGTACATCTGGCACCCTGCTCAGTGACTGTTTGGCCGTGAGATGGCGTGAAGTTGGCCGTGAAGCTCGTACATCTGGCTCAGTGAACATGGCGGCACCGGAGGGGACGAGTGTTGAGACTCTTACTGTAACACTGAACACACTGAGGACACTCAGAAGTAGTGTTACCCTTTTTTTCAAATTCATTTCAGAAGGCAATAGAGATGAAAACAGTAATGAAGGCGACAGCAGTGTACACGAGGAGGCAATGAAGGTCATGGCTGATGTTAAATGCCATTTACGGTGAGCTTTAACTTATGAATATACAGGACTTGTTGCATAATTAGATTTTCTGAAAAAAAAACAGAATAATTAGAGTGTTCTTGTTGGGTAATACTTAACGGATATAAAGTCACGAGGTCCGTTATTGACATTAAGCGAGACGGGGAACTTTTGAAGTATCAGGTTCTGCTATTTTAGGTAATCTCGTGAAAATGTCAACCTTAGAGCCAAAACTGAAAATCCACACAAACTAATGGAGGAGGCAGGGTAATAATTGATGACGGTAATTATTTAGGATTAACCCGCCAGCGAATTTGATTGAAAACAATTTCGAAAACGCCGGATTTTCATTGTTATATTATAGTGGCCACTGTTGTAGTTTGTGGAAATATGTTAAAAAAAAATTATTTTTTAAATAAGCGCTACTTAACATTTGTGGGTATGAAGAACACCTAACCCAACAAACCTACCTAACCTTACCTAACTTCCTTATGGGGGAAGGGGGCTCTACCCCCCGCTATATTAAACAGAAAGAACTTACTATGATATGGTGAAATTTGAGGCATTTTCTAGACGCGAGATGATACAGCCGCATCGGGGCTATGCAGCCTTGGCTGGTTAGGCCTATATATTAACCTTGATGACTAAACTGCGGCCCAAATTTAAAGAAAACGATTTTGAAAAGCTGCAATTTCACTGTGGTAATCATTGATTGTCCCGCGGGCGACTTCACAAAAAAATGATTTTATAAACGCTGCAATTTCACTATTTAATATAGTGGACACTTTTAGTTTGTGAAAAGGTATTAAAAAGTTATTTCTAAATTATACCTAACCTAACCTTAGTGGGTATGAAAAACACCTCACCAACCTAACCAAATAAACCTACCTAACCTTACCTAACCCCGGGACCCCTCGGTATATTAAATAGAAAGAACTTACTATAATATGGTGTAATTTAAGGTTGTTTCTGGATGTGAGAGCAGCCGGCTGCATCGGCGCTTATGCAGCTTGGGCGGCGGATTTATTTGGGTAAATTTGCATAAGCACACCACACTCTGTTAGAAAGTCAAAAATATATTTTTCTAGTGTATTTGTGTGTGTTTAGACCGAATATGACCTTCATTTCCGGCGGAAATTGGCCGGTTTTTTTTATCGATTTTTTTTCTTGGGACGTTTTCCGAAAAAAAAAATGGCTAAGCGAATAAAAAATACACCAAAAAACCACTAGAAAAAGCAAAAACCTAACCTAACCGACTCTCACCATATGATGGAATCACCTATTTCTTACCTTATTGCTGTCTCTTCTTTGTCTTTGGGATAAGGGACGAGTTAGGACAACGCCACATATGTTGGTTTTGACGATATTTACATTGTCTTGCACTTATGACACTTTACTGAGGTTGGGAGAACACCATGCGATCGAAAAAATGCTCCAGTTTTTTTAGTTTTTTTCCCAAAACTCACAATCAGCTCCATATAATTTAAGTGACACCCATCACACACTTCCATGGTCGGAAATGAATATGAATTTGGAAATATGAGAGACCCAAAATAAAAATCGATTTTGATTGGGTCAAAATTACAGCGAATTAAACCAAAAATCATTTTAATTGGTTGCCAAAAAAACGCTTTTGATTGGCCGCGTAACGTGTACGGGAAAGCATGCGCGTGATGATTTATGAAGGAGACATCAGTGTGGGAGGTGAGGTAGGCGATAATGGCGGAAGAATAATGGAAGAAAATAGAGAACATTTTGGATATGCTGTCTCCATTATTATACATTTGCGCCGGTAATGTAATAGATGAAAATTATCTTATAATTAGACGACTTATTCGAATGATAATAGATTAGTGGTAGGAATATGTGATGTTAAAACGCAATAATACCGTTATTTGTTATTGTGATGGTAGGAAACGGCGAGCCACAGTGTTGGGGAAGTGATGAAGGATTGTGCTGTGGTCTTGGTGAATGTGGCAGAACAGGTAGCGAACGAAGTAGTGCTTGTCGTGGTAATCCCTGTTGCCAGCCCTCAGAACCCAGGGTTTTATAATCTTCCACTGCAGTATCAGGGTCAACAAAGTTTTCGCTGTTGTTAACGGTTTGGTTTGTTATAACCTAAGGACCCCAAGTTCGAGTAGGCTTTCCAGCAATCACTGTAGATAGTGGTGGTCTGGCGTGATAAATTTCTGGCAATGAGAAACTAGGGTGTCGGCGTCACTTTTTCTCAACCGGCACAACGAACATGCAGCCCGATCCACACTCAATGCTGCCAAAAACCTAGATACCCTTCACTAAGCGGTCATGTTGGAACTTCCTCTTACCAAACTTACTTTCGTCAATTTCTACAATTGCATTTGGGCCACCAATAGGTTCCTGGTTTTCCATCCAGTTCATACAGACCTCACTGCAATAATGTTTCCTGTCAACAACGGACTTGGCCCACAAACCCAGTTCTGTTTCACAATATTGCTGTGAAAAATACTTTCTGAAATTTGTACAAGTCCCTGGATGACCAAAACTAAAATAATACCCTTATTAGAATGTTACCTAACCTACCTATCTTCCTAACCTGTGAATTGTCATTTTGATTTTTTGGTTATTATCCAAACAACATCTTTAGGAAAATGAGCGAATTCAATGCAATATAAATTGTAATAAACACTCCCGATGAGATCGTTGTTCATTTCTTGACTTGTCTGAAAAGAATAAGTTGCTAATACAGTCACAAAAACACCTATACAGTATAATCAAAATGTCACATCACATAACATAAGAAACAATTCTACCTAAAATAGAACATTTACCATTATCATTTGCCAAAATATCTGTGGGTCGCAGCTTTTTCTTAAAATACTGTACTGTACAGTGGTCCCTCGGTTAACGAGATTTCGGTTAACGAGTTACCTTCCATAAAATTCTTAACTTCGGTTAACGAGCAATCCCTCGATTAACGAGTTTCTTACGAGCTGACCTCCACATGTTTTAGCTTGCATTTGGCGGTCCAACAGCTGTAGTATTAGTCCGCCAATACAGTAATCGGTTCTAGGGCTTAAATTCCTTACCCTTTTAGTAAATATCAAGAAGTTTATACTATTCAATAATTTTAATGGTTTAATATTAAGTTTTTTAGTAATTTTAACAATTATGAACATAATTGAAGGTAAAGAAACTAGTTTGTGGCACGCCATTCAGCCTGCCAACACAGCATATAGGCGTCAGTCTTTTTGTCTTTTCAGTGGAGGTAACATCTTGCTTGAGACTCTCTTCAGCTAAACGCTTTTTTTTCTGTGTTTACAAGCAAATTATTGGTCATTTTGAAGTTTATTTTACATATTGACAATATGTAATGCAGTGCCGTGTTGATTTAAAGAAAATAATCTTGAATTACACCAAGAGAACTAAAATTTTATGGGTGAAATGGCGCCATGGGGTGACTTCTCTTCCACCCCAATGCCTTCTCTTCTCCGTTCTCCTCCACCCCCATTCTAATCCCCATCATCATCCAGGAGCCTTCTACATACACACCTGAAAGTAAGTGAACCTTTCTACCTTTTTTGTTGAATTTAGGCAATTTTCGGTGAGCTGGAACCAATTACCCAAAAACCCATTGAAACAATGGTTTCGGTTAATGAGTTTTTCGGTTAACAAGCAACCTTCTAGAACGGATTGTGTTCGTTAACCGAGGGACCACTGTAGTACTGTACAGAATGACAAGGAGCCTGTTGGGTTGTAAACATTGCTAGTATGTTTTAGTGACATGCGATTGAAATGTGAGTACATACTGTAGTTCCAAAATAACTAACCTCGCTTTTTTTTAATTTTTCCCAATACAAAGCTTATTATTTGGAGAAAGTCTAGCTCATTGTATGGTAAAGGTGGAGCAGATGATTAGCACCCGAACGCTTTTATATATTTCTTCTATATTTTCCAGATGTTCTTTGGGTGATAAATTATTTGTTAGTAAGTAGGGCCTGAAAGAAGATGGGAATAATGGGGCAGAAAATGCGAACACTTAATATGGCAGTGATTTCATGTCTCTATGTGGTTTTTAGGCAAAGAAAATTTTTTTTACCCTGATTATGGCTAAATACATGTTCGTATTGTAGGATTGGGCGTCTCATCCAATAGTCTTTGGCTGATATTGGAGTTGCCCAAGCCAGATATGGTTGTAATGGAATTTCAGCATCAGTCCTTCATTATTCAGTTAAAATATGAATTTTTTAAGCTATTGAGAATTTCAGTTGGGAAGAAAAGCCTGTTTATATATATTTTTAACTTGCAGAGAACTGGAGACTCAAGTAGCAGGTCTTAATCCACCCTCAAACCCTGTAAATCTGGGTAACACAGGGCTCTTGTCCTTGGACCCCTCACCAGATAAACTACCACTCTACTACCAGCTTCTGGACTGTTATACTTGGATGGAGAAGGTGAGAAATAAGTACTTAACTTAATTTTGTAGCACCTCTTAGCTAAGACCATTTATTTCTTGGAACCCCCTTTGTTGGAGTGGAGAAAATCTGATTGAATGTTTCAAGCATTATAGACCCCTATTGTGACCAAAGAATAATAATTACTGTAAACCCTTGCCATTCGCGATGGATAGGTTCCAAGAAATGGCGCGAATAGGTAAAACCGCAAATAGCCATTTCTGTAATACCTTAGTGCACTAATATACAGGTATACCTATACTGTGTATGAGAAACTTAAGTCACAATAATGTACTTACATTTGTATGTGGAAGTCTGGAGCTTGATGAAGTGGTGTACTGTATATAGGGAGACATCTGGTTAATGAAGCATAGGTGGATCATCAAGATCACTGGTGGAAGAGGGTGAATCAGTGGTGGTTGGTGGAGTGGTGTGCGACCGGGAGGTGGTGCGTGGCTGAGGGGAAGAGGAGGGTGGTGAGGTGGTGCGTGGCTGGGGAGAAGAGGAGGGTGGAGCGGCAGCGGTAGCACTAGCTGGTTCTTTCTTAAAAAAAAAATGTTGATTGGCAGTTGTTTCCTCTTGGCTTTCAGTTCTTGAAACATTTCCCGATAGGAAAACAATACTTGATTGATTCCTCGGACCATCTAAAGGCTGCGTTCCATGGAAGGGTCGTGGTCAACAATGAAATCATTCACCATCTTTACCTGACGAAATAATTCACCAAAATTTCCATACTCCAACCTTCATGTTGTAATTCCATATCTTCTTGGCAATTTTTACCAACTCTTTCAAATCCTCTTCTGTAAGTTCCTCTCCATGCCCATCAATCGGCTCTTCCACATCTTCAGCAGCCATGTCCACAAACCCCTCACCACCCAACTGACATGCAACATTCACAATGTCATTCACATCCTTTACCATGGACGGAAATCCCTGAAAGTTATTCACACACTCAGGCCATAAGATGTGCCAACAAGCATTCACTGTCTCTGGTTTAAGCTCACTGAATGATTCACTGAAGTTGATAATGCAGTCTGTAATGTTGTACTCCTTCCAACACTTGCTAACATCAAGGTCAGGGTCTTCATCCATGGCACTACAGATACGACCAAAAGAGCAGTGTGTATAATATGCCTTGAAGGTGTGTATTACACCCTGATTGAGAGGTTGGATAAGAGCAATGGTGTTAGGGGGTAGGAACACCACCTCTACACCTGGATGGCTAAATTGCAAACTTTCTGGGTGGCCTGGTGCATTTTCTATCAATAATAACACCTTAAATTCCATCTTCTTGGAAGCAAGGTATTTTTCCACTTCAGGGATGAAACATTTATGGAACCAGCCCAGGAAAGCTTGCACAGTTACTCATGCCTTTTCGTTGGACTGCCAAAACACTGGCAAAAGCTTCTTGTTTTTCCCTTTAAAGCCTTAGGGTTTGCTGAGCGGTAAAGCAAGCCAGGCTTGATAATGCAGCCAGCTGCATTGCCACAGAAGATGAGCATCACTCTGTCCTTGGCTTCCTTGAACCCAGAGGCACATCTTTCCTGCTTGTTTATATATGTTCTACAGTACCAGGTAGTTTCTTCTAATATAAACCAGATTCATCAGCATTTAACACTTGCTCTGGTCTATAGCCTTTCTTCAGCTTGGCGGGAAATGCACCTGCGGCTGTGTGGTCAGCTGATGCGGCCTCCCCAGTCAGCTTAACATTATGGAGCGAGAATCTTTTCTTAAAATTCTCGAACCAACTTTTACTGGCACTAAAAGTTGGTTCAGTCACTGCACTAGCCCCTTCACCACCTGTTGACTCATAAAAATGAGCATAAAGACTTTTAGCCTCTTCACAAATCACATTGCCGTCTATCGGAACATTTTTGCTGTGCTAGTCCTCGATCCAAATGTTCAGTGCTTTCTCGGTTTTTACAATGTTCTTGTCACAAACAACCTGCGCCACTTTAGCACTTGCAGGAGCACTCGCTTGAACAGAATCACGAATTGCTTTTTCATTCTTTCTTATGTACCGCACTGTGGATTCGTTCACACCAAACAACCGGCCAACCGCGGCAGCACTCACCCCCTCTTTTAACTTGTCTAATAATTCAATTTTCTTTGCCAGGGGTCATCACTGACTTTTGCCTTTTCTGTTTCACTCCACTAGCAGCACTGGCACTAGGTAGTCTTTTCGGGGCCATTTTCGCAAAGAAACACGAAAGTTTTGAGAGTGTGACACGGGATGCTAGGTCACGGGTACTGGGTGAGGGCAAACAGAGTGGATGAGACGCCGCGGGCACATAGGGTGACTCGTTGCACTGCTAGCCATCATCTGTTTACTGCAAATTGGCAACCCGCAAATAACAAGGAAATCCCTGTGACTGCAAATAACTGTACTGTATATAATTTTAAACTGATGAGGTGATATTGAATTGGTGAGGGTTCATTGTATAGGTAATCCTCTTTTATCCCAAAATCACATACTGGTATCTCTCGTTATACAGATGGGTTAGGTTCCTTAAGGGACCATTATTTGTTAAAAAGTGAATAGCTTTTGTAAACAGGTTGAAAATTCCAAATCTGAAATCCTTGGGGCTGAATGTGTCTCGGATTCTGGATTTTTTCAGATTTTGGGATACCTGTACACTGTATACCTGTATAATGGGGTACAGGTACCTCACCCAGAGGGGCCTGTGCCCAAGTCTAAACACAAAATTCATGGATATCTCATTTACCGAATATGGATACATATAGCCTGCAGGTAGTTTAATGCGATATTTTTAATAATTTTGTGCATGAAACAAAAAGAAAAAGATGCACATTAAACCATCAGAAAGGTAAGGTACCACTACTGTAAGCCTACCTGTAACTGACCCTGAAATTTACCAAAGTGCAGTCTGTGTCTTACCTTCATTCATTAATGCTCTAGGGATGAGGATGCACTCTGAGAAAGAAATACTTTATAAGAACAGAATATTCGTATAAGCAAATGTCCATATAGCAAGGGATACCTGTATTGCAATTTTGTGTTGTCACATATCTGATTTGTATGTACGAAATATCCAAGTGTGTGTGGTTTTTTTTTTTTAATGCTATTGCAAGGAAAATTTTTAATCATGCACTCAAACTACTTCCAACAGAGCACCCTTTCCCAAGCAGCTAACGAGCCGATCTGTGGTGAAAAGGATAAAAGTAACAGTCAACAAGAATCTTTTAAATTTGCAGAGATGCATCAGTTCATGCTCAGCTTTCAGAGGGTGAAGAAACATAATCCACAATCCTCTCATATAATTATTTATTACTACAACTTAAATCTTTTATACATTCTTAACTTTATTAAGTGTGTTTTTTTATGCCCATAATACTAGTGGTAAACTTGGGTGTAAATGGTGGTGGTTGTTGGTTGGTAAGTTGAGAAATGTCCATGAGAGGTAGAATATCCACTGAATAATATACAACTACAAAAAAAAATGAAGAGTAGGAAGTGAATTGGTTCTTGAACATTCGCCACCCCCCTGACCTCATTAATACAACAGTATGCAATTTCACCATAATTCCCATCTTATTTTGGTTCATTTGGTACTAGGATAATAAAACATTATGGTAAAATAATAAATTAAAAAAAATTCCACTTGACTCCAGATGAGCTACAGTATATAGTATGGTATTAAATTCCTGGGTCTTTGTTGACACAGTGCAGTCACAGCCAGCCCGGTGCCTCCCTGTCTTGATGTTCATGTACAGGTATCCTTCATTTTGCATTTATTCACTCCACTTAAATTCGGTTTAGCGCTAAAAAATTTGACACCCATTCTCACTTAACGTTAAGTCAAAATTTGGTTTAGCAATAGTTTGACTCACTGAGAAGGGGAAAACTGGGGAATAGATGGCATGTTGCCATTGTTACATGTAATAAAACTATAAAAGTTGTGGAAAAATCATTACAATAATAAAACTATAAAATATGATAAATGAAGAGTATGGGTATGTGTGTGAAGTGAATGTGTGTGTGGGGACAGTGAACTATAACTTCATTGCCAACTCTCCACTCAGCTGCATTCTTCCTTCCCTGATGGGAAGTCATAACATACACAGCATGGCAGCAGTCACACGTCTCAGAATCAGCAGGGTGACTGCCTGGTTGAACTGTGTCATGTCGGCCAGAGGATGGGTTGACTGTACATAAAATGTGCGTTATTGTATTTTGCAATATGCTTTTATAAGCTTTAATGTTTATCATAGCAATTTTTGTTAACTTTTGATGTATGCCCAGCCAGGAATGCATACCATTGTTTCTAATGGGAATGTGAGTTTTGCATACAGTACAGTATTGCAATTTCACACATCTTAAGAGTTTTCAAGAACAGAAGCCTTGTGATAAATGAGGATTACTTGCAGTACTGTATTTGTATATTTAATTGTTTGTTTATTCTTTCATTCAATTGTTTGATGTATCGTATATACCCAACAGGTACATTGTTACTCCACCATAATGCACTCACTCTTTTCTGGAAACAATCTCAAGAGATCATCGATATCATTACCATATTCTGCTAAGAGGAGACGACCTGCTTCATTAAACCACAATGTACCTCAACAGTAAGTCTTTAATTTTCTCTCTTTGTGAGATTTTTTTTGTCTTTGCAATTTGGTCCTTCAGAAATTACTTAAAAGGTTAATGACAGTAATGCAAGAGCTGTTATACACTGGTCCCTTACTTATCATAGGGATACATCCCTGAAAATTGGCATGCAAAGCATAATTGTGCAAAACCAGGCCAATTTTACTGATATTGTAAGTATTGGTGAGGTTTTGCATAGAGGTAGGCTGAGATGGTTCTAGTATGTGGAGTGAATGATGGAGACCAGTTGGTTCAAGAAATGGTTGGGTTTGAATGTGGATGGATGAAGAGCTAGGAATAAGCTTTGGTCCGAGACTGAGGGTTAATTTTCCAGTCACTGAAGGCAGTACAGTAGTCCCTCACCAACTGTAGGGGTTAGGTTCCTGAAAAACCCCATGGCTGCGGATAACACTCGTCAAGGCCTAAGTTGCCTGTTCCTTCACTAAACAAGACCTGTGTTGTACATTTAATTAAATTTGAGTACTGTACTTATAAAATCATTTAATCTAAATTAAATACTGTAGTAATATAAATTTTACAATACATCTCCTTGGAGATGGCACATTGCTATAAAATAAGAAAAATGAAGAGCATGGGTGTGTATGTGTATGAAGTGAACATGTGTGTGTGGACTTGGCAGATTGTCAAGTTAGACTGTCCCTGTAGCTACCACCCCCTACCAGCCTAAGCTGTGTTATTGTTATTTTTCAACTCGTATTTTCATGTAGACATACGTAATTTTATTCATTTTTTAACACTGTTACAGGAACACTCAATCATTCATACAGACTGTGTAAAAAAAAAAAGTGGTTATCATAAGGTTATAAACATAAAGAAAATAAACATTTCTTATGTCCACAGGAGTTAAGTGTTGAATCATGGGATGGGTGTAGTGTTATAGGGATCTCTGCCTCTCCATACCAGGCTAAGCTGTGAGCCGCATTATTGTTCTTTTTCAACTTGTAGTTTATTAAAAAAAAATTGTTTATTTTTTATTTTTTTACTGTTACATGTACACAATCGTTCATTCAGAATGTGAAAAAAATTAATGAAGGAAATGATTATTACTGTATAAGGTCAAAAACATAAAGAGGTAAACCATTTCTTACATCCGTAGGAGTTAGCTGACTATCGTGGGAGGAAGAGGGGGAAGCGCTCTCTTGTGCCCTTAGAGAAATGGTTGCCAAATGACAATGCAGTATTTTTCATTTATTAGTCCAGGTATTTTTTCATTCCTCACATTTATGGAAGATTACATTAGATCGCAGAGGGATAAAGATGCCACACTAATCCACGGATACTCGACATTCAATGCCGTGGTTGGTGAAATGGTATACCGGTACAGAGTAAAAACCGAGGATACCCGGCATCGACGGATGAGAAATCTGAGGTTGGCGAGGGTCTAATGTACAGTATATAGTACCTCGAATTCTTGGTCATTTTCTTCTGAGCTGGCCAAGGGTCTTGCTTCAGGTCTTTGTGATGACAGCTTTGAGGGTACCATTCATCATTTGGACTAAATTTGTTGGTTATAGGATTGATTTTAATTTATTTTATTTTATTTTTTTAACCCTTTCACAAATCGGGGTTTGCTTGTACAGTACTGTACTTGGAAAACTTATTTTTTTTATTTATTTTAGCTCTTTTTGCCATTTTCATACATTAAGGAGAAAATATAAATCAGTAACCAGTATTTTAAGAAATTTTTATCACAATTTATCACCTGTATTGCTCAGATTGGCTGTTCTTATTGGATTTCTGCATTTTTTATGGTGATTTGTCTTTCGAGTGAAGGGCTTTACTGAACAAGTAATGCATTATACACTACAGTGATGTGTGGAACTCTGGGCAGTACAGTAACAATGACGGATCATCTTTGATTTGAGAGGAATATTTCCTTGTCAACTGACTGCTTTGGAATCTTCCCAGTAGATTATGAAACAGGATTGAAGCTTGAAATTACATTTTCTGGCTGTGAAGGAGTAAAGTGATCTGGAATTCCTCTCTCTGTACCCTGGTTGTTTCTCCCATTGGCAGGAAAAATTCAAGTTTTATTGTATGATTCCTAAGTCTGTGTTAATTAGGGTACAATTCAAGCAAAGGAATTTAAGATTTATAATAGTGTTCTTGTTGACCTCCAGCTTTGAAAGCAACTACCAGGATGGAGCAGGAGTTCACTTCAGAACCCTTGTCTGAATGATCAAGTGACTGCGAAGAGCATTTTCACTGATCTGATTTGTTCTATATCCCCACTTGAGAATGCAAATGGCTCTTTGGTTAAGGCAGTCTGTACTAGGGGTTGTTTTGGACTCTTTCCCTTGTCCATAAAATAGGGTTTCCTGTGAGATACTTTTTTCTAATCTAATTAGTATGAAGCAATTTAAGCTGGCACTTGTTGTGTGGTATTTAATTGCCTACAAGTGTGAGAATAAAGATCACTGATTATATTTCATATAAAGCAAACACTTAATTTTATGCTTTGATATTGCAGGCAAGTTGACATGCTGATTCAAGGAGTTAATCAGATGTTTCAAGACATGACTCTAAACATATCCCGACCCTTTGGTAACAATGCTGTAGTCCAGGTATGTTAATCCTTTCCATTCATGTAATTACTTATGTATAATTTAGGAGGCCAAAGTATTGTATTATCACATGTATCATAGTCTTTGCAGGAATCATCTATTGTAATTACCATGTATTTTTTACTGGATCATTTTCTGCCTTGTGGGTCTTGTGCAAGTGATATACCTAAAACATCATCTTGCTGTAGGATACTACAGTGGTCCCTCGATTAACGAACGCTTCGGTTAACGAATTACCTCCCATAAGAATCTTGAATTCGGTTAACGAACAAAAATTTGATTAACGAAATCCTTACGAACATCACGTTTTGTTGTGAGCATCAGCTGATGGGCTAGTCTGCCAATTCAGTAATCTGTCCTATGTTTAAATTCGTTTCCAATGGAGTAAATACCAGTAAAGTTGTGCACTTTAATATTTTTGCATGTTTTATATTAAAATTATTAGTCATTTTAACATTTATTAAACATATTGATAATATATGCAGTACAGGGAATTAGCTTGTTGTGCGGCCATAAGATGCGTGAATCAGCTACAAGGCGTCAGTTGGGCTTTGAAAACAGTGGAGAGAACATCTATTTTGTTGGTGTCTTGAATATTTTTGCATTTTTCATTGAAATTATTGGTCATTCTGAACTTTGGTTAACATATTGATAATATATAGCGCAGTGCAGTGTTGATTTAAAGAAAATGATCTTGAATTACACCAAGTGAACTTAAAATTTTAATGGTGAAATGACTGCATCAAGCATGGGTCCACTGAAAGGTGATTTCTCCTCCATCCCCACTTCCTTCTCTTCTCCCTTCTCCTCCACCCTCACTTCTAATTCCCATCATCATCATCAACCAGGAACCTTCTACATACACACCTCAAAGTAAGTGTACTTTACTGCACTTTTCTTTTTACTTTCTATGTACTTTTCGGTGAGCTGGAACCAATTACCCAATGTCCCATTGAAACAATGGATTCGGTTAACGAATGACCTTCTGGAACGAATTATGTTCATTAACCGATGGACTACTGTATATTCATGCAAATAAATATTACCGTGCAATGCAGGTGGATGTGTCAAGGACCAGTAAAGCATCTGATTAAAGATTCAACCCTTCTGTTTAGACTCACAGATTCAAACCCCTTCAGCCATAAATGAAAGTTTATGCTATGGCTTCCTGCAATTTCTGCCAAAAGAGTTTCTCCTGATTTTAGTGACTGGTACTGGCGACTTCATGTAAATCTTCTACCGAGACCAAGTGTTGTAATTATATTTTTTTATCCAGTTTAGATATTTATTTATTTACAATATATTTATACGTACCCAAGAATGTCTGTGGGTAGTTTTAAAGTTGCCAGCATTTTTGCGGCTGGGACAGGGAGCCATTCGTTCTAGAGACAGTAATTTCCTTTACCTATGATCTAAATATGTGTGTGTGTGTGTCTACACAGACACACACATATACAATATTACAGGTAAAAGAAATAACTGTCCTAAGGGCAAACTCATAAAGGGAATATACATTTTTTGTACACAAGAAAAATGTCACGCCCCCTCCCCCCCCCCAAACCGGTTCGCAAATGTTATTCACGGATTTGGCGATTCACGGCTATTTTGAGAACATAACCCCGCTAATTTTGGGGCCGCCTGTACATTTGAAATTACATTGAATTTTTTTAGTGTGGAAATCATATACAGTGATCCCTCGGTTAACGAGCGCCTCGGTTAACGAATTACCTTCCATAAGATTCTTAACTTCGGTTAACTAGCATTCCCTCGATTAACGAATTCCTTACGAGCGCCCCTCAACATGTTTTTGCTTGCACACTAGCTGTCGTATTAGTCCACCAATACAGTAATCGGTTCTAGGGCTTAAATTCCTTACTATTTTAGTAAATATCAAGAAGTTTGTACTATTCAATAATTTTAAAAGTCTTATAAAATTTTTTGTCATTTTAACAATTATTTAATATAATTAAAGTACAGGGAAACTAGTTTTTAGCGCGCCAAACAGCCTCTCAACACACCAAGCAGGCGTCAGTCTCTGTGTCTTTTCAGTGGAGGTAACATCTTGCTTCAACTTTAGGCAATTTTCGGTGAGCTGGAACCAATTACCCAAAAACCCATTGAAACAATGGTTTCGGTTAACGAATTTTTCGGTTAACGAGCAACCTTCTGGAACGAATTGAGCTCGTTAACCGAGGGACCACTGTACAGATGGCGTTACGTTCCTGAAAACCCCATCGCAGTTCAAAATATCGTAAATCAAGATTATTAAAACATGGGGTTCAATGGGATATGTTACCAGCCAGTCCGACACCCACACGTATCACCGAAAATAAAATTCCTACAATAATGATATTCATAAAACACAATTAAACAACACTTGTCCCCATCGAGGCTAAGGGGACTCTTGAATGGTGGAGTGGACACATCACTCTGACTCCCATACAACTTTACAGTGTCAAGCTTTACCTCCAGAGGCATGGTTTTCCTGGATGTCTTGGCCGTCTCAGACATTTTCAAAGTTACACTGCTCACTTCAGTCACAAAAACAGCGAACGATGATAACTTAGTACAATGATAGTGGCTGACACTGCTTGCATTATGTTCAGAACAACAGAGGCAAAGCACTTTACTTTCACAAAAAATAGCAAAAAAGGCAAAGCACTTTACTTTCACAAAAAATAGCAAAAAATCACTTCACAGTCACCAAAACAGAGTACAAT
>NW_024742055.1:2500-19017 GCF_018991925.1 Homarus americanus | reverse complement strand
AAATAAACAGGAGAGATGGTGGAAAAAGGCACTGAAGACTCGAGGAGGAGCTAGCCCTTCAGGTCTGATGCAAACGAAGCTGGAGAGTCATCCTCAGCACTAACAAGTTTGGCCCCAGGAATCTAACAGACATCATTGCCACCCTTGCCGGTCTACATCCTCTCCAACACCTCCAGGCCCCTGACGGCCCATTCCCCGGAATCCGATGGTAGCGACGACGTCAGGGCAGCAGGAACCCACAGGTGCTACACCAGGTTGCAGGGAGGCGCTATTCACCCATGCCAGACTGATATTTGAGCAGCGCGGACAGAGTTCCTCTGTGGATAAGCTTCAAACGTATTCAACATACTAACTGCACCGCACAACATCAAGACGGTCCTAGCTTTAATGCATGTGCATCTGTATAGAATCCTTCAGACCTCACATAGTAAACAAACAAGGCTCATAGTGATACCATCTCACAGACAGACCGAGGAACAACACAGGGACCCTGCAGTTGCAACAAAGTACAAGCTCATCAGTGCTCCAACAAGCAAACAAAGTATGAAACAACCAGTCAAACAAGTACATATGCACACCTGATATAAGGAAAAGTGAGACATCAAAAGTGGGACCTGTAACATCAAAGAGGTCACATAAGGTAAATTAACCCACGCCAGCAAATCCTTCCTCATCGAAGCTGACATTATGACATCGCCAGGAGGTTTTCGGCGAAAAAGTGAGGTAAAAACAACCAAAACACTGCCAAAGACATCTAGGCAGTACATACCACGGACTTCAACACCCAGCACGTAGGGGAAAAGTGAATGAGTGGGTTAGCAAACCATGCTCATCGGAGATTGCTAACACAGAGCCACACGCGCCTCTCTGCAGCATTCACACAAGGAGTCACATCGTTAAACTACCTGATGCGTACCATCCCGAGATCCGACCCCTCCACCCTTGAAGAAGCAATCAAATAAAGTCCATTCCAAACTAGTAAACACCACGACTTAACCCCATAGAAAAGAACACTCTTGCACTTCCACCAAGACTGGAAGGATGGACTAACTAATCCAGAGGAGATTGCTGACTCTGAAACATCAAAAAATCACCTAAGCTTCACGGCAGCCCTCACTGACCACATAATAGCCCAGAAACGCAACAGGGAAGTGGACACCAGCGAAGTTAATAAGATCCGTAGGTCCATTACAACAGATCGGCAGCACTGCCAAATGACATGCTGCACAACTATTGCTGCTGGTTCCAGAAAATTGACATGAAACGTAGCTATAGCGCAGGAGGTGGGCGCTCGAACTGGTTAACTCATGCTACCGATAAGGGCAAATGGTTTCAGCCTTAATAAACAAGAATTTACAGATGCCATTGCTCTAAGGTACGGGTTAGTAGATGGTCGGTTCTCCCAACGCGTGTGTGGTTATTCGGCGATGGCGATCACGCCATGGTTTGCAAGAAGGGGCTTATATGCATGAGGCATGACGAGGTGGCGATCCTGCCATAAATAAAGAAGGAAATTGCTGGGACGTCATGGTAGAACCGACCCTCCTTCCACTGGATGGCGAGACCTTCAAACAGGACTTCAAACATCTAACGAAGCCCGTGGTGGACGCTGCCAGTGCTCGAGGATTCTGGACGCGGGACAGCGCCAGCCGACATCAGATTTTTTATCCCATGGCCGTTTGTCACCGTAACCTAGCCTCGATGCTGCGCAAAAGGAAACGAGAACGACAAGAGAAGGACATATGGGGAGAGAATTCAAATGTTGATCAAGGCAGCTTCACTCCTCTAGTGTTCACAACCCTGGTGGGATGGGCCCATGCAAGATGTTTCTACGCCAGACCTAGAGTTGATCTCCGAACAGAAGCAGCAGCCCAGAAGAGGTCACAGCCTGGATGAGATGTCGAGACGTCTCTTCTCCCCTTCGGTCGGTTTTGCTCTGCTTCAGGGGAACGAGAGCCTGCCCCTACTCTAACAACTGCCGCAGAGCATATGGTTACAGTCACTGAATGGCCACTTGACTAAGGCAACTCAACTAATTTAACACAGAGATAGGATAAAGCTTATGTAATAGGATATTTGATACAAGAAATAAATGGTAAGTGGTTGTGTGGGGCTACAGAGGCTGAGTCATAAATAAAAAAAAAAAAAAAAAAAAGTAAAGATGTTGTAGTAGTAGTAGTTAAGATGCTAGAAGTAGTAGTAGTTGTATGCTATAGTAATATAGTAAAGATATTGTAGTAGTAGTAGTTAAGAAGTGCTGTAGTAATATAGTAAAGATACTGTAGTAGTAGTAGTTAAGATGGCAGTAATATAGCAAAGACAAGGGAGTAGAAGCGACATGTTGTAGTAGTAGAAATAAGATGTTGCAGTAGTAGTAGTTAAGATGCCAGTAGCATAGTTAAGATGCTACAGTAATATAGCAAAGACATTGTAGTGGTAGTAGTTAAGATGCTGGTAGTAATATAGCAAAGATGTGTGTATAGATGTTGAGAGTAGTAGTTAAGATGTTAGTAGTAGTAGCTAAGATGTTGTAGAAAAGAGAAGATGTTGGAGCAGTAGTGCTAAGATGTTGTAGTAGTAGTAGTTAAGATGTTGTAGTAGTAGTAGTATTTGACAGCGTGATTGTGGAGGCTGTTCTGGTGGATGCTTCAAACCATTCATATCCTAACAAGAAGCCACTGCACACACAAGATCAAGTGTCCTAGCTTATGATGTATGTGAAAATTACAGAATCCTTCAGACCTCTACATAGTAAATAACAAGGTTTCTAGAGGATACCATCCCACAGTCGCGAGGAACAACACAGGAGACCCCGTTGCAAATACAGGGCCTACAGCGTCTAACAAGAAATAAAGTATGAAACAACTGGGGTCAAACATGATATGCGATGACCTCACAGGAGCAGAAAAGTGGAGGACATCAAAAGTGAAATAAATAACAAGATAAGCAGTAAACAAGAAAAATAAACAATATGACATTAAATATAAACAAGTAAATAACAAGATAGAAAAATTACCTATAACTGTATGTCTCACTAGCAACTCAACCTCACCTCTACCCTCACCTGTAACTCTACCTCACCTGTAACTCTACCTCACCTGTTAACCTCCACATATAGCCAACCCTCACCTACATTCCACCCTCACCTGTAACTCTCATCCTCACCTGTTAACTTCCTCACCTGTAACTCTACCTCACCCGTTCACCTCACCTGTAACTCTACCTCACCTGTTAACCTCACCTGTAACTCCAGCCCCTCACCTGTAACTCTACCCTCACCTGTTAACCTCACCTGTAACTCAACCCTCCTTTCATTAAGCTCACTTGTATCTCTACCCTCTTCCCTGTTCACCTCACTGTAACTCTACCCTCACCTGTAACTCAACCCTCACCTGTAACTCAGCCCTCACCCTGTTAAACTCACCTTAACTCTGCCCTCACCTATTCCCCTCACCTGTAACTCTACCTCCTGTTCCCCTCACCTGTAACTCAGCCTCTGTAACTCCAGCCCTCACCTGTGCATCGTCCACTGTGTTGGTGTGTACGTAGCCAGTACTGTGAGTGTAAGTTCTGATAAAAGCTTGCAGCGATTTAGCGCACGTGTTAAGTAGTGTGTGTAGTGTGTGTGTGTGTGTGTGTGTTAATGTGTGTGTGTGTGTTTCACCAGCCCTCCATTATCTCCTCCATGCAGCAGCTACGTGTATGTGTGCCAGGTGTGTGCTTCTAGGTAAAATTACAATAGACAGTTGTATACATACCGCGGCCCGTGTAATTATTGCGCAGTTACCCTTCAACAGTTCCTCAGAAAACGATATGAAGCACCCGTTCATTTTTCTTTGTTGACGATTAACCCGCCGTAAATTTGGAATGAATCATTTAGATTCCTGCAGCAGCTATGAGGGCACTTTTATACGCTCCTCCTCGTGTATCGTCATCGTCATCGGCTTGAGGAGGAGAGGTAGATGGGGTTAGTGCTGGGGGAGATGAGAGGTTGGTGAAGGGAGGAGATAGGGGATTGGTAAAGTGGAGGGGGTGAGGGGGGGTGGGGGCTGTTCCTTGTGCACGCAGATATAATGTTGTTTCTGGTTCAGGTCGGTTGGCGCGCGTGATGTTTTGATTGACGGAGACCAACTTTTGTTTTGATTGGCGTTTAGGCACTTATCCCTCACCCCTCCCTCACCTCCTCCCTCACCCCCCCTCCCTCTCTCCCTCCCTCTCTCGTGGTTACCGTCGCGTGGTGTTGTGATTGGTGGAAATAACATGCCGCATGATGTGATTGGTTGATAGTGATTTTTTGGGGGGTTTGTCATTAGTGGAGAGTTGCGTGTTTGTGTGGTTGGCTGAGACACACCTCCTCCCCGGGTGGTTGGTGAGGGTAATTAGAGAGGGTTATTAATCGGTAAGTGATTATCGTAATTTACAGGTGTGATAATTACCTTGATAATTTAAAGAATAAATAATGTTTGGGTAATGATAACTACAGATTTACATGACCTCAAAGATAGACCTTTTGTAGTGCATTATTATTATCATCATCATCATCATCATCATCATCATCATCATCATCATCATCATCATCATCCGTCTGTTGGTCTCTCTCTCAATAAGATTTGTTTTCGTGTTACTTTTGTTTGATGGGATTTTTTTTTTCGTCAGACATTTTACTTCAAAGGATGGGTTGGGTTGGGTTGGGTTGGGTTGGGTTAGGTTTGGGTTAGGTTAGGTTTGGGTTAGGTTAGGTGTAACGTTCATAGGTTCTTCTGTGTAAATGTTTTAAATCAATGACAAATGTGTTAGAATGTGCGTTTTAGAGTGGGAAGAATGGCAACAGGGAGCAGAATGGGGTGGGTCAAGCGGGGTGGGGTCGGGCAAGTGGGGCCGGGCGGGGCAGGTGGGGCCGGGCAAGCGGGGCGGGGCGGTCACCAGGTCACGTACACACATACTCAACCTGTGCCAACTGAGGTAAACAAAGCCAGTGTGTTATGGTCACCTCCTGCTTACCTTCCTCTCCACTTTCCCCCCTCCCTTTTCTCCCCCCTCTTCCCTCTCCTCCGCCCTCTTCCCTCTCCTTCCTCCCCCTCTTCCCTCTCCTTCCTCCCCTCTTCCCTCTCCTTCCTCCCCCTCTTCCCTCTGCTTCCCTCTCCCCACCACACCCCAGCCACTGTGCACACGTCCTTACCTCGATACACCAAGCAACCTTGGGATCACCTGAAGATTGAACCTCCAGTTAATTTTCTCCTAACCAGTTTAGTGTTTTCTTATCTCGTGGGATCACATCTGGCTTTATCACTCTTAGGGAGATGCTGTGAAAATAATAATGAACAATACTCTGCTTATTATCACGTCCGGGGAGGTTCGTGGGGGGTAGATGTTCTTGTTGTTCAACATTCTTCCATTTATCTTCTTCTTCCTTTTTCGTTTCTCTCCTCTTTAATTTTGTGCTTTTCTCCTCCTCTATCCCTTTCCTTCTCTTCTTCTATCTCCACTACTTCCTCCTTCTCCTCCCACCCTTCCTTTTCACCCCTTTTCTACTCCTCCTCCATCTGCTTCCCCCTCATCATCCCTTTCATCATCCCCCCATACTCACCCCCTATCCTCTTCTCTCCCCTTATCCTCCACCCCTCCTCTTCCCTCCTCCTCCTCCTCCTCCTCCTCCTCCTCCTCCTCCTCCTCCTCCTCCTCCTCCTCCAAAAAGACGAAAAGAAAGATAAAAAACTCCCTAAAAAATGTTCTTAGGTGTGTGCATACTTCAGCTGAGTGTCAGAATACCAGGTGTGAAGCCTCAGAAACATTGCCGAGAGTTTCTGTGCTTGTTAGTTTAGCAATCACACCTGGCTTAGTCGACTCATGTTTGTAGTAAGAGAGATTACGATTAAAAAACTTGCACAGGAACATACATACATACATACACATGCATACATACATACATACATACATACATAGAGGCAGTAGATGAATGGCCAAAAATTACAGGAATAAAAGCATATTATAAAAAGTAAATTGTTCCTACCCCTCCCCCCTTCCCTCCCCCCCTCCCCTTCCCCAAAACAAAAATCCTTGGTTTTCCAGAGTAAGATAAATATAATTATTACTTTGCAAATTATTATACTCTTTGTGTTGTAAGAAATTCGATTATACTTTAATTATTGGCTGCGGGTGTGAGAAAGAATTACATTTTTGATTATCAGTATTGTGGTGTAGAAATTAATTACTTTTTTTTTTAATAATAATTGATTTTAAGTATGAGGAACTGATTACAAAATGGCTCGTTTGGTGGATTATAAACAGTAATTGGTGGAGAAATTCTACTTAGCAATTAGGTTAAGTTAGATACGGACATTAATTACCTTTTTAAATATATATATATGTGTGTTTAGTTTGATTAATAATTCAATTTTTTTATATTTTCAAATTACTTTTATTAAAAATAGTTATAGTTTGGATTATGATAATTATATTTCAATACATAACTTTGGGCTATGCTATATAATTACATTTGATATTGAAAAGTAATATTCTGTGATAATTACATTTTTTAAACGATAATAATTTATACTGTGAAAAATAATAATTACACTGGAAGACTTATTTACAATTTACGAACAAAAGTAATTAAATTTTTTTATACAAGCGTTGCCATTGTAAAAAAAATAAAAAAGTAATTAGACTTTAATTACCGAGTCATTGTACTTTGTGAGCTAATTATATTAAGAGGTTTGATTATAGAGAATGGGAAATTGTTATTGTTAATTACTTTTACGAATTTGTAATAATTATAATAATTAAGAGATGAGAGTTTACCGCGTGAGAAATAATGGAATTGTAAACTTAAAGAAATATTTGATTGAGTTTACAGTGTGTGTGTGTGTGTGAACTCTTGAAATACTGGACGGATCTTCTTAAAACTTGGCCGTTATACTGGTTAACCCCTCTCCTCCCTCTCTACTCCCACTCCTTGCCCTCTCGCCACTCCCCACTCACCCTTCAACAGGACGAACAAGTTTGATCAACACACACACAAGATCTGAGTATTTTAACAAGAGGGTGGAGGGGGGGGGATGAGAGAGAGAGAGAGAGAGGATTGGCTGAGTTCGGGGATATATCGTGTTTTCGACCTTAAGTGAAGCGCACACACACACACACACACACACACACACACACACACACCTTAAGGGAATTAATTACAGGTGTTAGTTCAAAGACATAATTACATTGAATAAATTAATTACTTAAAAAATATACAATATAATTAC
The DNA here is from genome assembly GCF_018991925.1 of Homarus americanus. Classification (NCBI taxonomy): domain Eukaryota; kingdom Metazoa; phylum Arthropoda; class Malacostraca; order Decapoda; family Nephropidae; genus Homarus; species Homarus americanus. The sequence goes on along the minus strand of NW_024742055.1, from coordinate 11,764 downwards.
TTAAATCGAGGAACCACTTTCAAGTACATAAAGACACTTAAGTTAAAAGAAATACTTATACACTTAAGGGATTTAGAAGTGCGTGGTAAGTGGGAGGATGGGAATTAGTGAGGCATAAATAGATGATGAAATAGACAGAAATAGTGAAGTATAGTAGAGAAATAGACAGAAATAGTGAAGTATAGAAGAGAAATATACAGAAATAGTGAAGTATAGTTGAGAAATAGACAGAAATAGTGAAGTATAGTAGAGAAATAGACAGAAATAGTGAAGTATAGAAGAGAAATAGACAGAAATAGTGAAGTATAGTAGAGAAAGACAGAAATAGTGAAGTATAGTAGAGAAATAACAGAAATAGTGAAGTATAGTAGAGAAATAACAGAAATAGTGAAGTATAGTAGAGAAATAGACAGAAATAGTGAAGTATAGAAGAGAAATAGACAGAAATAGTGAAGTATAGAAGAGAAATAGACAGAAATAGTGAAGTATAGAAGAAAAATAACAGAAATAGTGAAGTATAGTAGAGAAATAGACAGAAATAGTGAAGTATAGAAGAGAAATAGACAGAAATAGTGAAGTATAGTAGAGAAATAACAGAAATAGTGAAGTATAGTAGAGAAATAGACAGAAATAGTGAAGTATAGAAGAGAAATAGACAGAAATAGTGAAGTATAGAAGAGAAATGGACAGAAATAGTGAAGTATAGAAGAGAAATAACAGAAATAGTGAAATATAGCGGAGAAATAGGGAACAATAATAGACCTTCCCTATTTGGCGCCGGAAACATTACAATACAGTATTACTCAATTAACCTGATGTGTGTGTGTGTGTGTGTGTGTGTGTGTGTGTGTGTGTGTGTGTGTGTGTGTGTGTGTTGCCCAGGTGAGCATTATATTTATCAGTATCTGTAATTTAACCAATTAATTTGAGGCCTTTATGTGGCAAGGTGTGTTATTGAAAATATGTCCGAACTAATTTACACACACTGGCACTATAAGAAGTACAAGTTGCCAACGACCATATTATTTCAGCATTTATTATCATTGGGTGGTGGTAGTTGGTGGTTGTTTGGGTGGTGGTGGTAGTTTGGTTGTTATTGTGTGATGGTGGTTGTTTTGGTGGTGGTGGTAGTAGTGATGGTTGTTGTTTGGGTGGTGGTGGTTGTTTGGTTGTTATTGTGGTGGTGGTGGTTGTTATTGTGGTGGTGGTAGTTGTGGTAGTGATGGTTGTAGTTTGGGTGTGTTGTTGTTGCTGTTGTTTATTTAAGGTGAAATTGGATAGGTAGTTGGAATTGCTGTCAGTTCGTTTATATTTTCGTCTGTTTTTCCTTCTTTCCTTCCCTCCCTCTTTCTCTTCTTCCTTCCCTCCCTCCCTCCTTCCTTCCTTCCTTCCTTCCTTCCTTCCTTCCTTCCTTCCTTCCTTCCTTCCTTCCTTCCTTCCTTCCTTCCGTCCCTCCTGCCTTTCTTCTCTCTCTCCGTCAACATCGTCAGTCTTAACCAAAATGTATGTCTCTGTCAGTCTGTCTCTCTGTCTGTCTGTCTGTCTGCCTGTCTGCCTGTCAGTCTGTCTGTCTGTCTGTCTGTCTGTCTGTCTGTCTGTCTATCGTCGCATCAGTCACACTCCCCAGTTAACAGTTACTTTATCATACACCACAGACAGTCAGTTCACAGTCACATACGTAAATAAACAATAAATTTGGCGAATATTAAAAATTTATTCGCTACCGTCAAATAATTTCGCCAAAGTTACTGTCAGGCATCTTGAGTTCAGGAATAATTTGGCGAAGATTAGTGTCAGTATGTCATGTTACTGTCATGAGCTTCTTAAAAAAAGGTGTAATGGACTTGACAAATTGACTGGCTAACAAATTGACTAGCTAATTGGCTGGTTAAACTTACTGAACAAACTGACGGGGCAAGGAGGAAGAGGAGAGGGAGGTAGGGGTAGAGGAGTAGAGAAGGAGGAGGAGGAGAAGGAATTAATAGGATAGGAGGATATAGAAGAAGGAATGGATAAGGAGGAAGAACAACAAGAGGAAAGGGAGGAAAAGGGAGGAAAGAGGAATTAATAGGGAAGAATAAGAAGGTAATAGCTAAGGAGGAGAAAAATAAAGTTAATAGGAAAGAAGGAGAGGAAGGAAGAAGAAAGAAAGAAGGGAGGAGGAGAAGACATCGGGTCAGCATTTCAGTGATCATCGGTGATTTGTGTATTGTTGACTCTAAACAACCAATAGAAGCCTGGGACCCATTGGCTCGGCCACTACCACCACCACCACCACAAGGGCGTGTAAATATTTAACCTGCCAGCCTCCTCCTCTACCCCTTCTTCTTCTTCTCCTTCTTCTTCTCTCTTTCTCCTCCTCCTTCTCCTCCTCCTCCTCCTCCTCCTCTTAACAAACGCTCTGCCTACTGACACAGAGAGATGACAATCCAATATGGCGTCAAGTACCGAGACTTGACCCTAACCAGACAGGAAGCTCTAGTAGTCCACCCTCGTCTGTGGTCCTTTAGTTATTGAAATGTAGTGCAGCTTCTGTCTCTCTCTCTCTCTCTCTCTCTCTCTCTCTCTCTCTCTCTCTCTCTCTCTCTCTCTCTCTCTCTCTCTCTCTCCTTTAATTACAATGGTCAGTGTTAGATTACGGTGTTCAGTGTATTTGACCTTAAGTACATAGTATAAAGCAGAGAGAGAGAGGGAGATAAAGAAGAGAGAGAAACGATAAGAGATAGTGTAAGAGGGCGTGAGAGAGATAGATAAAGAAAAGATAAAAAGAGATAAGAGAGAGAGTGTCCCGGGCGGGCACTGAGTACTACACCAGATAAGAATGTGTCCTGATCAAGACATCAGGTAAGTGGCACGTGGGTCTTCAAATACTGCAAATACCTATCAAATGACCACTTAACCACCTATATGACCACTTAGCACCCACATACCTATCAAATGACCATTTAACCACCTACATATGACCACTTAACACCCACATACCTATCAAATGACCACTTAACCACCTACATATGACCACTTAGCCACCCACATACCTATCAAATGACCACTTAACCACCTACATATGACCACTTAACCACCCACATACCTATCAAATGACCCTTAACCACCTACATATGACCACTTAGCCACCTACATATGACCACTTAGCCACCCACATACCTATCAAATGACCATAACCACCTATATATGACCATAGCACCCACATACCTATCAAATGACCACTTAACCACCTACATATGACCTTAGCCACCCACATACCTATCAAATACCATAACCACCTACATATGACCATAGCCACCCATACCTATCAATGACCATAACCACCTACACATATATACCCACATACCTATCAAATGACCATAACCACCTACATATGACCACTTAGACCCACATACCTATCAAATGACCACTTAACCACCTACATATGACCACTTAGCCACCCATACCTATCAAATGACCACTTAACCACCTACATATGACCACTTAGCCACCCACATACCTATCAAACCACTTAACCACCTACATATGACCCATAGCACCCACATACCTATCAAATGACCACTTAACCACCTACATATGACCACTTAGCACCCATACCTATCAAATGACACTTACCATATGACCCTTAACCACCCACATACCTATCAAATGACCCATAACCACCTACATATGACCACTTAGCCACCCCATACCTATCAAATGACCATAACCACCTACATATGACCATAGCCACCACATACCTATCAAATGACCCTTAACCACCTACATATGACCCTTAGCCACCCACATACCTATCAAATGACCACTTAACCACCTACATACCGGCCGTGCTTCCCCTTAAACTTCGCCACCTTCAATCCAGCGAATTATTTAAAACATCAGGCTGACATTCGTTGGAGGTCTCTGAAGGCGTGGAATGGCGTGTGGAGAGAGAGAGAGAGAGAGTTAATACCACCACCATTTTAATGGAAAATTGATCTTACGAGACTTTCAGAATGTTATTTAAGACAGTCGTATGTTTAATACTCTCTTAATATATTCTGTAGTTAAGATAAATGTAAAAAAAGTAGCGTAAGATCCTTTGAATGTCTCGTAGTTCCCTTACCCTTCCTTCCCCCTCCCCTTTCCCCCCTCCTTGTTAAGAGTAATGGTCAAGTTTACCTCACCGGCCCTTGAAGTATGCGGCATAGCTGGAGTGTGTTGAACAAGATGTGGGATGAGAGGGTAACAAGCTGCCAGTAATATCGAGAATGTGAAGGATCCGCCACCTCCTGCCTCTTCTCCCCCCCGCCTCCCTGCCTCACTCACTCACTCACTCAGTCCAGTCCGGGTGCTCAGAATGCCTCTCTCACGTGTTTTTGTGACTCAACCTCCTGATAACATGGCCTCATCACACACACACACACACACACACACACACTTTATTGCCGCTACCTTTCTTGTTGTTGTTGTTGTTATTGTTGTTGTTTTTCTTTTGTAACCCTTTTCTTCCTTCACTTTTTATATAGGTATCATCCCCCTCCCCCTCCACCACTCTTCTGTGAGCTAGGTGTGTGTGTGTGTGGGTGGGGGGCTACTCCTTACCTGTAGCGCCGTACCTTCACGATAACACTACACTGTAAACAAGATTGTGTCCCCCACTGGCCTCTCCACCTCCCTCCACCTCCGTTACCTCTCCACCTCCCTCCACTCCACCTCCGTTACCTCCACCTCCCTCCACTCTACCTCCTCTCCACCTCCCTCCACCTCTACCTCCAGTACCTCTCCACCTCCTCCACTCTACCTCCGTTACCTCCCCACCTCCTCCCTCCACCTCCGTTACCTCTCCACCTCCCTCCACTCTACCTGTTACCTCTCCACCTCCCTCCACTCTACCCGTTACCTCCACCTCCCTCCCTCCACCTCCGTTACCTCTCCACCTCCCTCCACTCTACCTTCGTTACCTCTCCACCCCCTCCACTCTACCTTCGTTACCTCTCCACCTCCCTCCACTCTACCTCCGTTACCTCTCCACCTCCCTCCACTCTACCTCCGTTACCTCTCCACCTCCCTCCACTCTACCTCCGTTACCTCTCCACCTCCCTCCACTCTACCTCCGTTACCCCTCCATCCATATATATAGTACCTCCACTCTCCTCTCCACCTTCACTCCTTCATCCATCCACTTACCTTCCACCCTTTAATGACGCTTCCACCTATTTACTTTCTCCCGCCTCCCTACCCTCTACCATCACCCTCCCTCTCCCCCCCTCCCTCTTCCAATCACCCCATCACCTCCCACCCTCCCTCTTCCAATCACCCCTTCTCCACCCTCCCTCTACCATCACCCTCCCTCTACCATCACCCCTCCCCTCTCCCACCTCCCCCTCTCCCATCACCCCTCCCTCCCACCCCCTCCCTCTACCATCACCCCTCCTCTCCCACCCCTCCCTCTTCCAATCACCCCATCACCTCCACCCTCCCTCTTCCAATCACCTCTCCCTCCCACCCTCCCTCTACCATCACCCTCCTCTACCATCACCTCCTCCCACCCTCCCTCCCATCACCCCTCCTCCTCCCACCCTCCCTCTCTCCCATCACCCTCCTCCCACCTCCCTCTACATCACTCCTCCTCTCCCACCCCTCCCTCTACCATCACTCCTCCCTCTCCCACCCCTCCTCTACCATCACCACCTTCCCCTCCCACTAATATGGTATGGCACCTTCCCGTGTTTCTGATTACCACAGACAAGGCAGCACCTGGTTGTTCGCGGATGGCACCTACCCTATGTTTTCTGATTACCACAGACAGGTATACCCTAACCCTTCAGGTGTTCAAAGAGAGAGTGTATAATCCTTGTCTTGATTACATAACAGTTGCCCTACCCCCATCAGGTGATCGCGAATGGCACGTAGTTTTTTTCAGGGGGAACTTTAGTATTCGCGGTTGGTATATAGAGTCAGTCTTTCTGGTCTGCCACTGACACCAACAGCGTTCAAGTGGTGGTCGTTGTCAGGCAGTGTTTGTTGTCCGATTATCACATAGAAGCAACAAGAGCCTGGCTAGTTGAACAAGTCGTCACCCGGAGAACCTTAATCAGTGACCAAACACAGGGGTAGAAAGAGCTCCTGGAAGTGACTCTAGGGGATTAGGGGGTAAGGGGATCAGGGGTATAAGGGCTGGGTAGGGGATTAGGGTAAGGGGACTGGGTAAGGGATCAGGGGTAAGGGATCGGGGGTAAGGGGATCGGGGGTAAGGATCGGGGTAAGGAGATCAGGGGTAAGGGATCAGGGGATCAGGGGTAGGGGGATTAGGGGTAAGGAGATCAGGGTAAGGGATCAGGGAAGGGGATGGGGGGTAAGGGGATCAGGGGAAGGGGATCTGGGGTGGACAGGTAGGGAGGACACAAAGGGTAGACAGGAGGCCTCTTAACATCGCCAGCACGAGCAATCAAGTGTCTGGCGTCTCTCTCCCCCATCCAACAATAGACAAAAACAAGAGAAAATGATCCTCTTGTCTTTCCTCCACCTCAAAGAAATTCAACAAGAGAAGCTACGCCAGACGAAATCCCTAACCATAACCTTCTGCCTACAGTGGCGTTCATATTAATAGGACGAAAGACAGGTAGAGAAATTTCAACTATGTCTAGATATTCCCTACCAACTTGTCTCCTCCCCCACCCCCCACCCCCCACCCCCAACCCCATCAGTGACAGAGGAAGTATTATCTACCTCCTCTCCCTCCTCCACCATACCTCTCCTTCTTCCTCCTCCCCACGACCACTCCTTCCTCCTTCCCCCCACGATCTACCTTCCCTCCTCCTCCCCTCCCCTATAACACCCCACCCTCACATTACTCAGTGTGCAGAAACACTATTGTCCCCAGTCGCCTCTACCACGACCCGGAAAGAAAGACAGACAGAGACATACAGACAGACAGACAGACAGACAGACAGAGACATACAGACAGACAGACAGGAACAGACAGACAGACAGACAGACAGAGACATACAGACAGACAGACAGACAGGACAGACAGACAGACAGGGACAGAACCGGTAATTGTGCGAGTGTTTGTTGACTTTGTTGACCGTCTATGTTATTATAATTTCATGGTTACGGTTGAAGGGTGGTTGATTGTGGTTGCTGGTAGTTGATTGTGATCGCTGGTGGTTGATTTGGGGTTGCAGGTGATTGATTGGAGTTTGAAGGCTGGTTGATAATGGTTGCAGGTAGTTGATTGTGGTTGCAGATGGTTGATTGTGGTTGCAGGTGGTTAATTGTGGTTGCAGGTAGTTAATTATGGTTGCAGGTAGTTAATTATGGTTGCAGGTAGTTAATTATGGTTGCAGGTTGTTAGTGTGGTTGCAGGTAGTTAATTGTGGTTGCAGGTAGTTAATTGTGGTTGCAGGTGATTAATTGTTGTTGCAGGTAGTTAATTATGGTTGCTGGTAATTTATCATGGTTCAGGTAGTTACTTGTGGTTGCACGGTGGTTAATAACACTAGCAGTAGGCAAAGATGACAGGTTAGGTTAAGTTATCGGTCCTCTCGCGTCTCGGCCTGGTCTAGTATGCCTCTGGGGATGGGGGTGGTGACGTCACTCTTTGTTTACGTTTTGCCGATAGTGTTTTGTTTTGACGTCACTCTTTGTTTATGTTTTGCTGATAGTGTTTTGTTTTGACGTCACTCTTTGTTTATGTTTTGTCGATAGTGTTTTGTTTCGACGTCACTCTTTGTTTTGCCGATATTTTCATATACATACATAAAGATATACATATGTATACACCAGCTTAGTGTGTGGGAGCAGATGGTGGTGGTGATAGTGAGGGTAGGAGATGTGGTAGTGCAGGTAGTTATGGTTGTAGTCAGTGGTGGTAATGTTAGTAGTAGTATTAGTAGTAGTGGTGGTATTAGTAGCAGTAGTATTGGTATTGGTAGGTAGTTGTAGTAATAATAATGATGGTGATAGTAGTAGTAGTAGCAGTAGTAGTAGTATTAATAGTGGTGGTAGTAGTAGTAGTAATAGTGGTAGTAGTAATTATGCTGGTAGTAGTAATAGTAATGCAATTACCACAATCACAGATAACCACCATTACAGCAACCCCCACTCCTCCCCTCCCCCCCTCACCCCTCTCACCTCCCACCCCTCCCCTCACCCCTCCCCCCCTCACCCCTCACCGCACCCCTCCTCCCCCCCTCCACCCACCCTTCTCCCCTCACCTCCTCCCCCCACCCCCTCCCCTCTATACTCTTACCGGATCATTTTCTCTGAACAAATATGTAGACGGATAATTCTCTCAGAAGGATTCATGTAACCGCAATTGTCCGGATAATGAGCAGTAATTGTGTGTTGTGTGGACGAGGGTGCTGTCAGATACTATTTGCCAGTGCAGAATCTACGCGTATGAGGTGTGACGAGCTGTGATTGGTTCCTGGGGGAGCTGTGCCATTTAGTGTTCCGTTATTTTATTTAATAGGTTTTGAGGTTTTTTTATGTGGTGTGGTAGGGGTGTGGTGTGTGGTGTGGGGGGTGGTGGGGGTGTGTGGGTGGTGGTGGTGTGGGGGTGTGTGTGGTAGTGTGGGGGGGGGTGTGGGGTGGTGGTGTGGTAGTGTGTGGGGTGTGGTGTGTGGTGGTGGTAGTAGTGTGGGGTGTGGTGTGTGGTAGTGGGGGTGTGGTGGGGTGGTGTGTGGTGGGGGGTGTGGTGTGTGGTGTGTGGTGTGGGGGTGTGTGGTGGGGGTGTGGTGTGTAGTGTGAGGGTGTGGTGGGGTGTGGTGGTGTGGGGGTGTGGTGTGTGGTGTGGGGTGTGTGTGGGTGGTGTGGTAGTAGTAGGTGGTGTGGGTGTAATCAGGATTTTAAGACGATGGCGCTTCATAACTCACACACACACACACACACCTGCTCTAATATTGTGTTTGTAGGTGTACGTACACAGCGGTAGGGGGTTAGTCAGTCAGGGGCAGAACGTCATTCACCTAACTCTTGGCTTTTATTTTCTTTAATTACATCTTTATATAACACAACAGCCACTGTACTCGGATAGGCGATAACATCATTCTCTTGTTACTGACTCTGATTGTTTGGTAAGTATATAACTGTGTGGTGATTGGTTAGTCAGCGGTAATGACGTCATGACTTGTGTGGTGATTGGTTAGGTGGTAATGACGTCATGAACTGTGTAGAGGTGATTGGTTAGGTGGTTAATGATGTCATGAACTGTGTGGAAGTGATGGGATGGGTGGTAATGACGTCATGAACTGTGTGGAGGTGATTGGTTAGGTG
>NW_024742054.1:0-15766 GCF_018991925.1 Homarus americanus | reverse complement strand
GTTGTTGTATGTGTTTGGTGATAATTAATTGGAAATAATTATCCCATGTTGGGTAGTGGACCCATGTATGAGTTGCTTTCAATAATAACATGTTGTGTGTTGTGAGTGCATCTTATATGTACTACCGACAGTTAGTGAAGGGACCATATGTAAGTTTGTCATGTATGCATTGAAAGGTATCACCCATGTTGTAACTTGTTTGTATCTTTATTCACGTGTTATAGGTTGTGAGTGCATCCTCCATATGCATTACCAACCGTTATTGTGAAGTATCAGCTGAAGTCGTTTTGTAACTGTGTGTACTGCCATGTAACACCAATAATGTTGTAAGAAGCGAGAATATCTGATTGGAGTTGTAATCTGAGTAAAGCCACAGAGTTGATCCTGGTAACTGTTAATGTAATGTATCACCAGTAATGTGGGTGAAGTAAGTATCCACTTGGATTGGCAGTTATGAGAAGCCAAGGAGTTGTCATGTAACTAACTGTAATGTAATGTAACACCAGTAAGGTTGTGTGTAGTAAGAGTATAGTATCTGAGTTATTGCAGTTGAGTAAAGCCTCTAAGTTGTATTTTAATAATATATTTTTCCCCACTTTGATTCCATATTAATAACCATTTTCTTAAGAGTACATTAGGGGTATTCTTTCTCCCGCAGTATTCCACCTTTATTTCCGTCTAAGTGACTTGATATCAGAATTACCATACCCACGTGCCTAGACCCTTGACATGCTGCCAAAAAGAATTGAGGTTATGTAGTAACCATTGAACTGGAGTAAGTAGAAAGAATAATTGAAAGAACTAAGACAAGAGAGTATGAGTAAGATAAGGGTGGCAGTGTGAAAAGTGAGAAACCCTTCCCCCCTACATTGGTTTGCAGCTGTGGGATGTAATTCACATGGTATCAGGTCAGGAGGAATAAATGTGATACTGTGGGTATTTTTTTTTAAGTGGGATTTGTATTAACTGTTCCTCTGCACAGGTACCTCATCATTTCACTGTAACTAATGAATATTTCAGATTGCTTATAATTTTGTTCCGTAATTTTTCCAGTGTACAGTGGGGTATGTAATTCTGTGCAAATTTTTTTTCTGTGGTTTTACAAAGAACTTGAAAACAGTTCACGGCAAATACTTTACTTGAAGTTAGGTTAGAACAATTGCCTCAAGGAAATTAGAAATGTGTTTTAAAGTAAGATGTACAGTAAAGTGTGGAAACAGGAAATTTTCAGAGTGTTGAAAACTGTTTGAGAAACAGAGGTTAGCTACCTTGTATTTTTTTTTTGTATTCTTTTTGTGAAATCTCAGAAAAGTGTTGTTGTTACCAAGGTAATATTTTTTGGGTGCCTTCTACACTGGTACCATAGCAATTGTTGTGATCACTCGAGTTAATATTTTGATATTTACAGACAATGAGCGAGCAGTGAACATATGCCGTGTTAAGAGTGTGGTGGACAGTGTTTGTTTCTGAGTGTCACCAGAAGGCCATAATTGTACTAAGGTTATGTAACTCAGTGTTATTTGAAATTGTGACATATTTTGGATGTATTTGTTTTGGTTTCACTTTGAAGTGTTTTTGTTCTCAGTTGACGTCAGTTTTGACAAGTGAATTTGTATAACGCGAGTTGTGTTATATGTCTGAGTATATTGTATTTTTGTGTTGTTTCTACCAGCTTATGGTTTTAGTGCCAAGGGCAGTAGTCTATAGCAGTGTAGACTGACAGGCATTGTCAGTAAGTGTGTTTTATGATTTACTTGAAATCTAATACATGTACTGTATAATTTCAACAATTGCATTGATGGATTGAGGACTCTGTGGTGATATGGACATCTGCAAAAAACGCAATCTTTGAAAATTGATTGTTGGAAATACATGTAAGGACCCTCAAGTGTGAGTACAACAGAGTACATTGTGAAGTGATAACAGTGTTAAAATCATTGCGATTGAAAAGACAGTGAATACTTGTTGGGTACTGAGGGGACAGTCTTGTAACGTATTACCAATTTATTTTTTGTGAGCGTGACTCTCAGTAATGGAAATGTCTATGGTTCTTTTTAAAGTATGTAAGGTTTTCTAGAGTACAGTGTAATTCCGGAAGAGTTCCTACAGTGTTGCACCATACAGAGATTGACATTAACAAGTACCATTGCCTTGAGTTTGCACAGTAAGTGAGTTTTGAAAAGTGACAAAAGAGTACAGTGATGTTTTTCTCGTGTATTCATCAGTGAAGCAGTAAAATAAAAGTTCACATTCCATTATTATCACTAGGGGTGGTGAGTAATAATTTTGAAAAGTATTTCAAGAGTTTTTGTTTAGTAGAAGGTCAGTTAGGCAGTAATCCGTTTGTGTTTGAAGGTGTGCACTGTGCCCGTGTGGTGTAGTTGCAGCGAATTGTTGTGACCACCAGGCATGATGGCTGTCACAAGGGAGCAGTTCAGGGCAGTCAACTCAGAACCTGTGTGAAGAGTGATGTTTTGCATTTGTTTTGCAGTTTAGAAGTTCAACTGGTAAGTGAGAGAATGTGTTGTTGCCTTGCATCAGTAAGTTGTGGAAAGTGAGTGTGTTGTGTGCCCATGTGAGTTGTGGAATGTGGTGCAATGGGAATGTTTGTCACCATGTAGGTGTTTGTGAATTTTTTTTTAGATTTTTTTTTCCAGAGAGGGATTATTAATCTGCAGTAAAGACACAGAGATTTTAAGATGGATTGGCTGTTATGCAATCATCTGATGGGTATCTGTTACCAGTTGAGTAAGGATACCAGTTGTGAGTTCTCAAGGTTTGTGGGTCAAGTCCTGATCAGGCTTGTTGTTGTGTATAGGAGTTGCGTTCGTGACTTTTAGGTGGGGTCGGGCATGGTTATGCATGGTGCTGATTTCCGCTAAATGGCAAATGATTATTGTACAGTAGGGTGTGTCATACGGAGGCGAATTTTTTTTTTTTGAGTTTGAAAAATCGGCTCATGGTATTAATGATGTAGTTCTATGTGTAATCATGATATCTTCAGATTTTAAAAGTTTTCTATTTTTTTAAAATTTTAACTTGAAATCTTAAGTAAAATTCAGTATTCTACCTTTTTACTAACAATTATTAAATATGGTTTAGCAGTTAAATGTATCAGGTTAATTTATTAGGAGGAAATGATCTGAATAGTGAAACGTAAATGATCTTACATATTTATTTATTCTATATTTTTAGAAAAACAAAATCATCAAATACAAACCGGTTTTACTTATTATTTACCCGGGTGTTGCTGCAGTAACAATTAGAGAAGTTTACGCCTTTCTTGCTTCGCTTTACTCATCACCTCCCCTGCTGGACCACCTGAGCTCTGGATGTAGCTCTTCTCCTCTCCTGGTTGCAGGCTGACGACTGCTGGCCTCGCTCACTTGCTGTACACAACGCTCTATACTCTGGGTGTGCGAGGGCCAGGCAGGGACATGCATGGGATTGTCCAGGAAAGCTCTGACTTGAACGTTGGTGAGGCTGCAGGTAAGAGGGGGCTCACTGCCAGCCTGGAGGTTATCCAGACCTATGAGATCAGTGAGGGTCTTGGCACCTAGATTGACTTCAGGAGTCTTCCTGACCCTGAAGGAATCGTCACCAACTGATTCGTCATGCCCAGATCCTCTCATAAGTCTCATATCCAAGATCTTTTTGACTGCCACTCTTCTCTCCTCCTCATCCTTACTGCAAAACATTGTCTGCAGAACTGCCTCGGGATAAGCATACCAGGAAGATCTCCTCACAGTCTGCTCCACAATCTGAACAACCTTCCTTGGCTGACTCCTCAGGAGCTCAAGCTGGAAGAGAACATGCCTCGGACCTTCGGAGAACGATGACTTGACCTTGGTGTTGAACCAATTTGGCAAGTAGACACTCACGATGAATTGGACAATAAGTCTCAGGTTGTGAAGCTGGTTCCCTTTCAGTTTATGATGAGCGATCCAAATTCTGCAGAACCTGAGAGCCATGATTACCCAGGAATGTAGGGGAGACTGACCCCATCTGCAGTGTAAGCAGTCTATCAGGCATGACCCCAGTTTTGATGGCATCAGTAAATCATGTAACTGCTAGTACTGGTCAGTACTCAGGTCGTCAGCACAGTATGTGCAAGCTCAACGAGGAGGGGGCCAACTGTACATTTTTCAAAGCTCTCATTTATTTCTAACTCCAGTGGCAGAGTCTAGCATTTGCCAAGAGTGACCAGACCATCTGTTGTTTGAAAGAGTCTTGCCATCCAGCTCCTGGACTGTATGTCTGAGTGGCAACTGCTGTGTGGAGGTCACAAACAATCCAGACCAGCTTCCTTCCACCTTCCGCTCTATCCACTGTATGACCCCCCCTTGCCACCCTGTGTTCGTGTTGGTGCTGTCCCCTCCAATGGCCTGCAGGATCTGGTCTACGTTCCTCTCTCTGAGCCAGTTCACAACGTTATCTGCCACTATCTCAGCTGGTTTCCTGATGTCATCTTTCTCTGGAGCTAAATGCCACAAATACTTCCCTCCTGGTTCACTGCAGCAGGAGTAGTGTTCCTCCTTCAACATGGCAGGGAACAACTTGTCAGAATCTCCAACTTTCATGAACACTTTAGTGTCATCCCTTCTCCCATCGAAGAACAAACAATTGATTCCATTTTCTCTTATCCCCTTATCAAACTCCTCTTCTAGGTTACTGACAAGTTTCTCCTGAGCTCTCCTTACTTTGTTATGATCTATCACCAGGTGAACATCATCAGGTGTTATCAAACCACCGTCAACCCAGGCAGCTGTTGTTATCTCTGCAGTTTCTCTGAGACCAGTGTGGTGTCGCATGCTGGCCAGAGCTATGCTCGGGATATCTTTCCTATTTCGAATCTTATGCCTGGAAGGTTTAGGATCATTATTTTCTCGGTTAGGGACAAAGTCACCATTCTCCTGGTCAGCACTGGGATCAGCCATGGGGAAGTCATTAAACTCTGAATCAGCTTGACTTCAATCATCGGCCTTTTTTACCTCACCCTGGGCCTTCTCAAGTCTCTTTTCCTCGGCAACTCTTCTCCTCTTCTGTCTCTGTGGCAGCCTCCTGTCTCTGGGAATTCGGAACATTCAATAGAAATCATGAGAGCCCCGAGTACTGCCAGTCTTCTGTGCTTGGATGTTAATTGATCACAGTAATCTTCAGTTCACGCTGCAAATACAGGAGATGTGGCCCCGGATTTACAGTCATGATTTCCATCCAAATAGACAGAGAGAACATTTGGGCACTGGGTAAGTAATTATGTCAACAACTGGTCCAGTTGCTCACAAAGCCGCCCTTAACTGCAAGTTTTCCTCTCCCAAGAGAGATATCTCTTGCCTTTTCTCAACTGGCTAGCAGTCTCTCACTAATCTTCTTCTGACTTGTTATGACTGGAGGCTTGAACTGAGCGTTAGCCAGAGTGTACTGTGCCAAGACAGCTTTGGTCATATCACTGGCAATGTCTTTGTTTGTGTAAGTTCTTTGGTTTTTTTCACTGATTTGCCTGATTAAAACACCGTATCTCAAAGCATCTCCCTCAAATGTGAAAACCTCCGACTTCAGGAGCTCTCCAGACCCAAGATAGTGACTGAGATGGCTGATTTTTGTCTCCCTGTCCTGACACAAGCACATCGCAAATATTATCAACTTATAAATGCATCAGAATCTGAAATAGAAAAAGACAAGAAGTTGGTTGTTAAAGAATGAAGCTAGAGAGCACGTTCACTATTTAATTGTAATGCACTAATGCAGCTGTACGTTAGATTTTCGATAAATTTCACGCTAAAATTTACCTAGCAAAAGGTTGCAAAATATTGAAACTGAAATTATTTCATGTTTATATACACTAAAATCTACCAACAAAGTGATGGGCCATTAGTTTTAGCTGATCTTCCCTCCTATGACACACCCTACTCCACATTGTCTCACTGTAGTGCATTAGGGTAGACCACATTTTTGGTTTTGCCATTAGGAGAAAGTATGTACAGATTTTTGCCAGTTCCCACTCTGGATCATCCAACATAGAACTGTCCATGAGAGAAGGAAGGAAACACCAGGTTTACGCCAACCATCTTTAGGGACTGTCCCTGACTTTTGTAGATGGTCATGGCAAAGCTCACTTTAACCGGGAACTGAAGTCGCTTGAACTCAAATGGCAGGTCAATGGTGATGAGAGGTATCCTTGGTATAAACACGTCCTCTCCTTTAGCTCTTCCTGTCAGTATTGTAGCTTCCAGTACATGTGGCATCATGTTCTTCACCACCAGTCTTGTGCCATTGCAGAGCCTTGGTGGTTCAAGATTTCTTAAGAGCATTATAGGAGTTCCAATCTTGAGAGTGAGGTGGTGAGGAGGCATTCCAGCGGGCTCCAAAGAATTCAGGAATTCTGCAGGGTACTGGACTGCTTGGTCCTGGTCGATTACTATATCAACAGACTTGAATGAGATCTCACTGCCTGAAAGCTGTCTGAGTCTTCAATGGTTGTGGTGGTTTTTCCACAATTGGCAGTCGTACTTTCCCACGAAAGCAGCACAGTCCAGCAGATTCTCCTTTGTACTTCTTTGCACCGCAGTGTTCACATTTCTTATCCATGTTGCCAATGACAACAGAGGGATACTTTTCATATTCTGTCTTATTGTCATAGTTAAATGCTGCTCTTGCAAGTGGATGCCACTGTGTGTTCCTTCTTAGAATTCTGGATCCCGCAGCTCTCTGTCTATCAGCATTCAAACGAATTTCATGCGCTTGATCATGTTCTTGAGAACGCCTTTCTGCTGTTTGCTGTCTTTAAGCATTAAGATGGGATTCCCTTTCCTGATCTGTTTCCTGTGACCGACTGTCCGCTGTTCGCTGTCTGTCAGCATTATGACGGGATTCCCTTTCCTGATCTGTTTCCTGTGACAGACTTGCCGTTGTTCGCTCTCTGTTAGTTTGTAAACGTGCAGCACGTTGTTGCCTTGATTCACTTGATCTTGATTGTTGCTTTCTCAGTGCATCTCTCTGTCTTCTTTCAAGAATTGACAGCCTTGGTAGTTTCTTTGGCGGCATTTTGTTCAGTTAGATTTGATCTTAATTTTTGTTTTCAGCGCGATTACAATCCTTCCTTCCCCGGGCAAAGCTGGGAACAAACAGTGGCTCAAGCTAGTAAGCTATGAAACGACGAGCGAACAGTCCCTAGGCAAAAAGTTGCCATGTACCACCGACGCTCTTTTTTTTATTTATATAGAGACGCTCTTTCAGTTATTTATATATTACATCTAGTTATAATTGAGTGGAGCATCAAGGTGAGTTAGGTATGATACAAGGAGTTTAAAGATGAAAATGTATTACAGTCTCTCCTCGACTTACAACGGTGTTCCGTCCCGACGACCAGGTCGTAATACCTGAAATATTGTTATTAAATATTATCATCAATGACTTCTTTTGGTATTAAACAATACAATTTGGTGCTAATTTTTTCCTCTTACATAAAGTAACTTTAGTGTATGGGGTGAAACATCTGTCATGAAGTGATTGTCATTAGAACTTTACGGAGTCTGAATTTGTAAAAAAACACAACTAATGTTTTTAATCTACTCATAATCAATTTGGTAAAATGAATGTTTAGGTCATCCACCTATTTGGCATTTGAAAAAACATAATTTCAATGTCACCAAACCTAACCTAACCCAACTTAACTTATCTAACATAACCTAACTTAACTGGTAAAAATCGGTCAACTTAAAATCATTAAATTCGCTGGATGGCCAAAAGATAATAATATCATCAATTCCATTTACTTTAGAAGAACTTATTCATTATTGTTGAAATCATGGACATACAAAGCCAATATATCTACATTTGATTCTACCAGTGTGAATGGCAAAGTTAATTAATATCACCACTCCAACTGTTGGCCCAAACAAGTCGTAAAGTAGTTCTTTTTTGTAATACATCGAGTCACTAAGGGAATATAAAAATAAAACATGAATTTAGGTCACTGAATTTATCTTATTAGTAGCAAATTGTGGTTAAACTGATACACAAATGAAACATGCCTGGGAAGTACCTAGCACTAGTTACCTGGCATATTTGGACTTATTAAAATATGAAATCTAGGCTAATAAGTAATTATACTAAGGAAATGATTATTTTGGTAGTGCTGGACTGTTATTAATTGCCCTCATTACGAAAATTGGGTCGATATTAATTCTGATAAAGGACGTCATTCACTATCCCAGAGGAAGCTGTTCTCACCACTCTTCAAATAGACCATTTACGACTTTTTTTTAGTTCAATTTGATTTCAATACATTTCTACACATAAATTAGTTGTATTAGTTATCTTAAAGGCTTACCTTTTATGATGGTTAGGCGAATTTGGAGGATATAAACGGCGCTGTAGAGGCTGGCGGCATTTTTCGTACACAAACATGGACCGCTTTTAAAAAGAACAATACAATTCTGCATGTGCTGTTCTGTATGGAGTATATCGTATAACAAATATTATTCCTTTGCAGATTTATACATTTTATGTCCATCCAAATCAATTTTCTTTCTTTTGGTTTCAAAAATAGTTGCCGGACGAAATTTCCCCATGTTCCAATAACGATGGCTGTCCACGGGTAATGTGAACCTCGTGGAGAACTGAAGTTGTTCCTGGAAATGAAATGGAAGGATGATTTACTAAGTTGATATTGTGTTCTCCTCTATCTCTCTCTTGTGTGTGGTTTTTTTACGGGAATTAGCCAACCCGGGCACAGGTCAAACGACCCACAACGGAGCCTGGGGGGCGAAAAAAAAGAACTTTATTTTTATGAGATTCTGTCTGTTCGTCCATCTTGTGCGGGCAATCAACATGGTAGGTAGTGAGCCGGTCGAGTCTCTGTTGTTTTGACGCTTTTTTGTTTTTTTAATGCCCCAATTTAAAAGAGTGACTTACAGTAGATGAATTCACCATTTGGGGGTAAGGGTGGGGGGAGTGAGGGTGGGGGATGGGGGTTGGCGGGGTGAGGGTGGAGGGTGGGGGATGAGGGGTGTGGTAATGGAGAAGGTTTAGGGGAGGGAATTTAGTGGACAAAGACTTGAGAATCCAACAGACATATACACAAGATAGTCATACACACACATACATGGCAGTCATATGCACAAGACAGTCATACACGCACACACACACACGAGTCATGTACACAACAAGATAGTCATACACGCACATACATGGCAGTCATATGCACAAGACAGTCATACACGCACACACACACACGAGTCATGTACACAACAAGATAGTCATACACACACATACATGGCAGTCATATGCACAAGACAGTCATACACGCACACACACACACGAGTCATGTACACAACAAGATAGTCATACACGCACATACATGGCAGTCATATGCACAACAAGACAGTCATACACACACATACATGGCAGTCATATGCACAAGACAGTCATACACGCACACACACACACACACACGACAGTCATGTACACAAGAAGACAAGTCATACACGCCCACATAGCTTGAATGTTGTACGGAGTGCCCCATTATATCTCTACGTTAATAAACGTCTACTTTTGGAGGTCGACTGCGTAAATATATGAATTAATAAAGAAAAACAGGAAAAACAGCTAATGTAACATAAATAGACCTTCCAAAAAGTCGATAGTAATTCCCCTGCCTGTGACACGACGAAGTAAGTACCTCTATCTAGCTCCTCCAGTCCCAGATCGAGGCAAGGCCAAGCCAGTTCATCACTTATTAACTAAACTCTCGGGTAGGTGTTGGGTGGTGTGGTGCAGTGCGTGGTGAAGGGTGGTGAAGTGTTGGGTAGGGTGGGGTGGTGAAGTGTTGGGTAGGGTGGTGTGGGGTGGTGTAAGGTAAGGTAAGGTTAGGTAGGGTAGGACATCCCGTCTATAACCCCCCACCCACACCCATCATCCTCTCACCCATCCTGGGAGGTGGGGAATGGTACCATCCGTCAGCCAACAACAGAAGGTACCAAGAACCACTGACTGGGAAGGGTGAGAGGATGAAAGGGTGGGTGGGAAGAGAGGGATGATGAGAGGGTAGTGTAGTGGGTGGTGTGCTAAAAAAATAAAAATAAAATGAAAAAAATAAAAAAAAATAAAAAAATAAAAAATAAAAAAATAAAAAGTGTAGTGTAGTAGTGTAGTAAAAAAGAAAAAAAGGTAGGGTCATGTTGCGGTGGGTCGTTGCTCCACATGTTGCGGTAATGTTGCTCAAGGTGCTGGGTCGTTGGGTTCTGCGCTGCGGTGGGTCGTTGTCTGCTGTGCTGGGTCGTTGCTCCGTTGCGTTGGGTGGGTCGTTGCCTGCGGGTCGTTGCCTGTTGCGTTGCGGTGGGGTCGTTGTCTATTGCGTTGCGTTGTCGTTGGGTTCGTTGTGTTGCGGTGGGTCGTTGGGTTCGTTGCGTTGCGGGTTGTTGTTCAAGTTGGTGCTGGTGTTGTCGTTGCCTGTTGCGTTGCGGAGGGTCGTTGGGTTCGTTGCGTTGGGTCGTTGGGTTCGTTGCGTTGGGTCGTTGGGTTCGTTGCGTTGCGGTGGGTCGTTGGGTTCGTTGCGTTGCGGTGGGTCGTTCGATTCTTTTGGTGTTTTTTTTAACTTAAATGATTAATATAATTGAGAATAATAATTAGAACATTTATAATTACCGTAATTCCTGGTCGTTTGTCAACAACATCAGAATTGAGAAAGCACAAATAATACGTCATAAAATAGGGTAGTGTTGGGTAGTGTTGGGTAGGGGGTGTAGGACATCCGGACTATAACCACATCCTTCCCAGGAAGTGGAGAATGGTACAATCCGTCAGGCGCCGACAGAAGGTATCAGGACCCACCGACTGGGAAGTGTGTGTGTAGGGTGGTGTAGTGTGGGGTATGGTGGTGTAGTGAGGGTGTAGTGGGTGGTGTAGTATCGGGTATGGTGGTGTAGGTGGTGTACGGTAAGGTATCAGGACCCACCGACTGGGAAGTGTGTGTATAGGGTGGTGTAGTGTGGGGTATGGTGGTGTAGTGGGGGTGTAGTGGGTGGTGTAGTATGGGGTATGGTGGTGTAGGGTGGTGTACGGTAAGGTATCAGGACCCACCGCCGACTACAAGGGTGTAGGGTGGGTGTAGTGGGGTGTGTGGGGTGGCGGTGTAGTGGGGGTGCAGGGTGTAGTATGGGGCGGTGGTGTAGGTGGTGTGCTTGCAGCAGTATCAGGACCCACCGACTGGGAAGTGTGTGTGTAGGTGGTGTAGTGGGGGTGTGGGGTATGGTGGTGTAGTGGGGTGGGGGTGTGGTGGTGTAGTGAGGGTAGTGGGTGTGTAGTATGGGTATGGTGGTAGGGTGGTGTGTAGGCATTTGCACCCACCGACTGGGAAGTGTGTGTGTAGGGTGGTGTAGTGGGTGGTGTAGTGTGGGGTGTAGTGGGTAGTGTAGTATGGGGTATGGTGGTGTAGGGTGGGGTATGGTGGTGTAGTGGGGGTGTAGTGGGTAGTGTAGTATGGGGTATGGTGGTGTAGGGTGGTGTACGGTAAGGTATCAGGACCCACCGACTGGGAAGTGTGTGTGTAGGGTGGTGTAGTGGGTGGTGTAGTGTGGGGTATGGTGGTGTAGTGGGGGTGTAGTGGGTGGTGTAGTATGGGGTATGGTGGTGTAGGTGGTGTACGGTAAGGTACCAGGACCCTCCGATTGGGAAGGGTGTGTGTGTGTAGGGGTGGTGTAGTGGGTGGTAGTGTGGGGTATGGTAGTGAGGTGTAGTGGGTGTAGTATGGGGTACAGGTAGGGTGGTGTACGGTAGCAGTATCAGGACCACCTGACTGAAGGGTGTGTGTAGGGTGGGTGTAGTGGGGTGGTGTAGTGTGGGGTGGTGGTGTAGTGAGGTGTAGTGGTGGTAGTATGGGGTATGGTGGTGTAGGGTGGGTGTACGGTAAGGCATCAGGACCCACTGACTGGGAAGGTGTAGGGTGGTGGCAGGTGTAGTGGGGTATGGTGGTGAGGGTGTAGTGGGGTGGTGTAGTATGGGGGTATGGTGGTGTAGGTGGTGCATGTAAGGCATCAGGACTCCACCTACTGGGAAGGGTGGAATCCCCATCCCCAGCATCCACACCCATCCTGAGGAGAAAGGCACCATCCGGTAGTTGGCAACAGAAGGCATCAGGACCCACCGACTGAAGGCTGTGGGTGTGGAATCCCCCCATCCCCCATCCACACCCATCCTGGGAGGTGGAGAATGGCACCATCCGGTAGTTGGCAACGGAAGGTATCAGGACCCACCGACTGGGAAGGGTGTGGAATCCCCTCATCCCCCATCCACACCCATCCTGGGAGGTGGAGAATGGCACCATCCGGTAGTTGGCAACGGAAGGTATCAGGACCCACTGACTGGGAAGGGTGTGGAATCCCCCCATCCCCCATCCACACCCATCCTCGGAGGTGGAGAATGGTACCATCCGGTAGTTGGCAACGGAAGGTATCAGGACCCACTGACTGGGAAGGGTGTGGAATACCCCCATCCCCCATCCACACCCATCCTGGGAGGTGGAGAATGGCACCATCCAGTAGCGTTGGCAACGGAAGGCATTAGGGACCCTCCTGGACTGGGAAGGGTGTGGAATCATCCTCATCCACACCCATCCTGAGGTGGAGAATGGTACCATCCCAGCTGGCAACGAAGGTAGCATCAGGACCCGACTGTAAAGTGCGGGAATCCCCCCTATCTCCCCATCCACACACACCCATCCTGGGAGGTGGAGAATGGTACCATCCGGTAGTTGGCAACGGAAGGTATCAGGACCCACCGACTGGGAAGGGTGTGGAATCCCCCCATCCCCCATCCACACCCATCCTGGGAGGTGGAGAATGGTACCATCCGGTAGTTGGCAACGGAAGGTATCAGGACCCACCGACTGGGAAGGGTGTGGAATCCCCCCATCCCCCATCCACACCCATCCTGGGAGGTGGAGAATGGCACCATCCGGTAGTTGGCAACGGAAGGTATCAGGACCCACCGACTGGGAAGGGCGTGGAATCCCCCCATCCACACCCATCCTGGGAGGTGGAGAATGGCACCATCCGGTAGTTGGCAACGGAAGGTATCAGGACCCACCGACTGGGAAGGGTGTGGAATCCCCACATCCCCCATCTATCTGTGTCTCTGTGTCTGACTGTTTCTGCCAGTCTGTCTCACAATATCGATCTGTCTGTCTTTCTGATTTTCTGCCTCTGTTTTTCTGTCTGTCTGTCTCTTTCGTCTATATGTTAGTCTATGTCGCCGTCTCTGTTTCTGTCTGTCCCTCTATTTCTCCGTCTGTCTGTCTGTCAGTTGTCTGCTTGTGTCTGCGACAAACAGACAGACAGGCAGACAGAAAGAAACGGACACAGAGACACACAGACAGAGACTGAGACACACAGGCAGAGACACAGACAGACATGACAGAGACCAACAGACAGACAGAGAGATTCCTACATGTTGTTATTATTTCTTCTTTTACCAAAGTGTTCCTGTTGCTTAACAACTCAATCAGATACGTTATGGTTACGTGGTGAGTCAAGGGACAGTTGTCTGTTTCAGTTTGGGTGACAGCGGTCGAGCCTGAGAAGAGCGCCGGACCTTTTTATTTACGGCGATTCCTTCTTTATCTTGAGTTAGTAGCCAAGATTGTCTGTCTCTCCCTGTCTGCCTCTGACTGTCTGTCTGTCTCCGCTCGTCTGTTTGTCTGTCTGTATGTCTTTTTCTGTCTGTGTCTTTCGGTGTGTTTGTCCGTTTGTCTGACGGTTTCTGTCTGTTTCTGTGTGTCTGTCTGTTTAATGTCTGTCTGTCTGTGTCCGTCCGTCTGTCTGTTTTTCTAACTGTCTCTGTTTGTCTGTCTGTCTACAAATCCTCCCTAAGGAATCCTATCCTATAAATCAACATACCCGACCACCGCCCCCCCCCACCCCCCAACAAAAAATAAATAAATAATTAACAAAATAAAAATAAATAAATAAATTAATAAATAAAAAAATAAAAAATAAAATAAAATAATAAATAAATACAATAAAATAAAATACCAACCAACCTCCAAACACAGCAACACCCCCACCCCCCCAGACAAAGCCGCACAGAAATACTTACAATTCTCCATACCCAACCTCAGGGACAACCCTCTCAATAAAAACAACCTAACTCAACAACTCCCTTCAACAAAAAACAGACAGACAGACAGAGAGACAGAACAGACAGCCAGAGACCGACATAGTGGAAAGACAGAGAGGCTGAGACAGAACGAGACAAACACAGACACAGACAGACAGTGACAGACATTGTAAAAATAGACTGGCAGACAGAGAGACAGACTGACGGACAGACAAACAGAGATACAAAGACAGACAGAGACTGAGAGACAGACGGACAGAGACAGTTAGACAAATTAACTCTACCAAAGCACCAATCACCTACTGCGGCACCAAGAGACGCCAACCCCAGTAAACAGAAACCCTCCTCCTGGTGTACATTAACACAGTATAACCTTTTTCTTCTATATTTTAAATTTATTTCTGTTCCTTTTTCGCACCCCCCCTCCCCCCCAGGCCCCGTTGTGGGTCGTTTGATCTGTGCCCGGGTGGGCTAATTCCCATTAAAAAAAAAAGCAACTGGCTGGGCCCAGCCTCGAACTGGTCCCGGCGGTGCTAGACGTAGTTCGTCAGGCCAACGCCAGCGGTCTACTGTCGGCTTTTGTGAAGGTGGTTTTGTTGTTTTTCTTTAATAATTCATATATTTTCGTAGTTTTTCTCAGAATTTGTATGAATTTATACTCCAATAGCAGAGTTACAATTGTATTGAAGCTGTGTGTGGCCCTTTTACAGCCAATCTTGGCTACTAACTCAAGATACACTTGTGTGTGCGTGTTTGACTGTCGTGTGTATGAGTGTCGTGAATCATGAAGACATTTTGCAAGAACCTGTACTAAAACACATACAAAAGAATACCAAACAGTTATAAACAACAGCGAAACGGTAACTCTGCTATTTGAGTTTAAAATCACGTTAAGAACTGCGAAAATAAATCAATTATTGAAGAAAAACTGCAAAAATACCACATGTAACATAAATACAACTTCTGGAATGTTGATTAATGTCCCCCTGGCGGTGGCCTGGCGAACTAGGGGGGGGGGTCACAGCTTCCATGGTAAACACTTTAAATATTATGAGTGTCTCTCACCCACAATGGAGAGGCCTACACTATTTTCTCTCACCACCGCTGTCTATACCTACACTATGGTTACTCACACGAGCCCGAAGCACCGGACATGGAGTAGAAAAATTGTCCTCGTTGCAGATGGTGACGTCATCGTGTGGGTAGCAACGGACCCTGGTGTTATGGTGAAGTAATGGTGAGGTGATGGTGATAGTAAAAGAGATGGTGAAGTTCTTGGGAAGGCCACAGTGAGGTAACGATGAGAATGGTGATATTATGGTGAAATGATGGTGAGGTGACTGGAGGAACTATTCACTGGTGAAGGGTTACTGGTGCACCACTGAAGTATGAATGAAGAAGTAATGATAAAAAAGATAGCTAAAAGGAATGATGGTGAGATATAAGAGAAGAGGTGATGGTGAGTTTTAATGGTGATGGTGAGTTTTAATGGTGATGGTGAGCGTAATGGTCCGGGTTTACAAGCTTTTACATATACTGTACGTGAACGCTTTAAGATTATAACACACACACACACACACACACACACACACACACACACACACACACCATTTTTATCCTTCATATCCCGAGAAAATTTACTCAACTAAAA
>NW_024742053.1:0-14571 GCF_018991925.1 Homarus americanus | reverse complement strand
TTCACTACATCTCACTTCACAATCTTCACTACATCCCACTTCACAATCTTCACTACATCTCACTTCACAATCTTCACTACATCTCACTTCACAATCTTCACTACATTTCACTTCACAATCTTCACTACATCTCACTTCACAATACATTCACTACATACATCTCACTTCACAATCTTCACTACATCTCACTTCACAATCTTCACTACATCTCACTTCACAATCTTCACTACATCTCACTTCACAATCTTCACTACATCCCACTTCACAATCTTCACTACATCTCACTTCACAATCTTCACTACATCTCACTTCACAATCCTCACTACACCTCACTTCACAATCTTCACTACATCTCACTTCACAATCTTCACTAACACCATCCTTCATCACTACATATAACAACATCCATCATCACTACTTATAACACCATCCATCATCATCACTACATATAACACTATCCATCATCACTACATATAACACGATCCATCATCACTACATATAACACCATCCACCATCACTACATATAGAACCATCCATCACGCCATATAACACCATCCAACATCACTACATATAACACCAACCATCATCACTACATATAATATCATCCATCATCACTACATATAACTCCATCCATCATCACTACATATGACACCATCCAGCATCACTACATATAACACCACCCATCATCACTACATATAACATCATGCATCATCAGTACATATAACACCATCCATCAACACTACATATAAAACCAATCTATCATCACTACATATAATATCATCCATCATCACTACATATAACACCATCCAACATCACTACATATAACACCACCCATCATCACTACATATTACATCATCCATCACTACATATAACTCTATCCATCATCACTACATATAACACCATCCACCATCACTACATATAGAACCATCCATCACTACATATAACACCATCCAACATCACTACATATAACACCAACCATCATCACTACATATAATATCATCCATCATCACTACATATAACTCCATCCATCATCACTACATATGACACCATCCAGCATCACTACATATAACACCACCCATCATCACTACATATAACATCATGCATCATCAGTACATATAACACCATCCATCAACACTACATATAAAACCAACCTATCATCACTACATATAATATCATCCATCATCACTACATATAACACCATCCAACATCACTACATATAACACCACCCATCATCACTACATATTACATCATCCATCACTACATATAACTCTATCCATCATCACTACATATAACACCATCCAGCATCACTACATATAACACCAACCATCATCACTACATATAACATCATGCATCATCACTACATATAACACCATCCATCATCACTACATATAAAACCATCCTATCATCACTACATATAACATCATCCATCATCACTACATATAACACCATCCATCACTACATATAGAACCATCCTATCATCACTACATATAATATCATCCATCATCACTACATATAACACCATCCAACATCACTACATATAACACCACCCATCATCACTACATATAACATCATCCATCATCACTACATATAACTCTATCCATCATCACTACATATAACACCATCCAGCATCACTACATATAACACCAACCATCATCACTACATATATCATCATGCATCATCACTATATATAACACCATCCATCATCACTACATATATTACCCTCCTATCATCACTACATATAACACCATCCATCATTACTACATATAACGCCATCCTTCATCACTACATATAACACCATCCATCATCACTACATATTATAACACCATCCATCATCTCTACAAACACCAGTCCTCAATACTATAGTGATAAACAGAGCTTCATTTTGTTGTCAATTTCTTTAAATTCCAACCTTATTAAACCGTAATTCTTTCTGTATGGTCAAATTTTGATTTGACCTCAGTGAGAGAGCTGTTAGTGTCAGTACATCACAATGGTGTTCCGACGCACTGTATCGAAGGTGTCTGAGGTGGAGGTGAAGGCTTGCAAGGATTTCGTTGTAGACTTCGACACCAGCTTTGTGGTGGTTGCAACAAACATCTACCCTGGTGTGGCCCCTAAGCAGATTCGACCATTGTTTGAGGAATGTGGACAGATCGACCTATTTGTGATGCCCGCAAAAGACAACAAAAATGAACACTATGGCTTCGCATACATCCGATACTTTGACGAAGCCTCCTGTGATAAGGCTGTTGGACGATTGGATGGTGACAGCATTGGCCGCAGCCGAAAATCAACTAACAAACTGGAAGTTAACTACTACAGTGCCCATGGTACCTTGAACAACCTTGACCGCCAAGCTGCTGAGTTCATTGTTCTATCCAATGTTGCCGACCAACAACCCGCCTCTATCCTTAAGAAGACCAACGTACGCACTACCGTTGCCAAGTCAGTTACCTTCAATTATGACAATTTGGGCGACATCAGGGAGCGCGAAACTTCCACAGCTACTTACACTCTGTCTGTACCTCCCAACCAATGAATCTAACTCAACTGCTGCCATCGAATAAGAAAATGTCACCAATAGTTGTACCTCTGGGAACCTGGAGGGAGGCACCAACCCCTGATGAAGGCTCAGTAATATCTACCATGTTATTTAAACACTTATAACACATATAACATCATCCATCATCACTACATATAACACCATCCATCATCACTACATATAACACCATCTATCATCACTACATATAACATCATCCATCATCACTACAGATCGGTAGAGTAGTTTTCGAGATTCTCGTGCGGACACACAAGCAAACACACACACACACACACAAACAGACATACTTCTTTGTTTTATATCGATAGAAGATAGATTATCACTACATATAACACCGCCCATCATCACTACATATAACATCATCCATCATCACTACATATAACACCACCCATCATCACTACATATAACATCATCCATCATCACTACATATAACATCATCCATCATCACTACATATAACACCATCCATCATCACTACATATAACATCATCCATCATCACTACATATAACACCATCCATCATCACTACATATAACATCATCCATCATCACTACATATAACACCATCCATCATCACTACATATAACACCATCCATCATCACTACAGATCGGTATAGTAGTTTCCGAGATTCTCGTGCGGACACACAAACACACACACAAACAAAAATACATACTTCTTTGTTTTATATATATAGATACAAGAAACAAAAATCTTTAATTATTTATTAATTGTAAGTTTTAAGGTTTTCCTGGAACCATTGGCAGGAAATAAGGACACTTGAACCTTGAAAACTTACTGTCGTCATAATTATTTATAATAAACCTGTCGATGTTTATTTCCGGGTTAAAGTAAAAGCAAGGTTTTGTCTGGACTATTAGCATATAGACAGTTGCTGGTTGACGATACCGAAGACCTATACAGGTGTGTGGTGCTTGTGCTTGGTGATGCTTCGTTTATGAGAGATAATCCCAGGAGTGAACTTTGTTCTGAAAGGACAAACAAAAAAAGTCATTAGTTATCGTTGTCTCGGAAGTGTTTATATGTCGGTCACTCTTGTGTTGTCGATGTGTCCACCCCACAGAGTTATTGCGTGAAGTGACACATTAGACTTCAATTAAAGATCCTCTCCTCTCCATATGGAAGCTGTTCACACCTCTTGACAGTATTTGGTCTGACATTTAGTTATAAAGGTCGTTTTTTGTCTAGTTCATCTTCCTATGAAAATTAACAATTCATATCACGTTTTAAAGTTGTATGTTCTTCAAGCCAATTAACACAGTACAGGTAACACCAGAGTCAGGCAGGTACAGTGTTAAGCGTCGTGGTCTACTGCTGTCTTACTGAGTAACGATGATGAAGTAAAGTGGGAAATGACTTTGCCATGAGAGAGGAGAGGAAAGAGAGAAGGAAAGAATAGAAACGGGAAGTAAAGTAGTAGGGAGTAATAGCAGGTGGGCTGTCCACCTAGCTGAGTCGAGGTGATTGGTTGGGGTGGTGGCCATACACAGCACGCTCCTGCTCGCTCAAGGGAGGCTGGGGTGGGGGAGCTAAGCTAGTTAGGCATTCAGTACTGTATTGTGTGTTAATTTATGTAAGTTAAATGGTGGTGTTATTTTTTCATGTATTGTATAAAGTGAGTCTCTTTTTTATATAATAACTCACCTGAAGTGTCGCCCCAGGAAAAGGTAACAGAGACCTTAATGACACAGGTAGATTGTCACTCCCCTCGCCGCCCAGCGTATCCCACCTGAAGATTAACCATCCCGGCGATACCTGGGGGTGGAGGGGGGGGGCTTAAGTATAATATATACTCTTATATAATAATGTTGATGCTATAATACACTGGCAGTCATAGTACAGTACATGTGTTGCCTTTATTGAGTTGAGTTTTGTATTTTTAGAAAAAGAGAGAGAAATCTGAGCAACATAATATGGAGACAGAGAGAGAGAGAGAGAGAGTGTATTACATTGCCACACCTGATTCCTTCCTGGTGTATATTTTTACCACCTCTGGTACAACTGTGTCTCTTGCCGATCTATTTTGCACTGTCGCTTCCTGCCTTTCATCTTCCACCTTTCATCTTCTCCTTCATCTTCTCCCCATCGTCTTTCTCCTCCATCTTACCCCGTCATCTTCCCTCCCTTCTTCCTCCCTTCCATCTCCCCCATTCATTTCTTCCCCCTTCATCTTCCTTTCCCTTTATTTTACCCCTCCATCTTCCCTCCTCTTACCTTCCTCCTTCGGTCTTCTCCTTTCTTTTCCACCAATCTCCTTACCTTCCACTGCTGTCTTAGTCCATTACTGTTTTAAGAAATTTAGTTTTTTCAAGGATTTCGATATTTCATTCACTTACAATTCTTTTTTGTTTTAATTTCATTTTCTCACTCTTGATTCAAGTGATTCAAGAGATGCAGATAATTTGAAATATCCAGCCCTTATAATGTCTTTAGTGCCTCTTAAACTTGGGTAAATATTATTCCATTAAGTTTATAAACAAATACACGACTCAGACACGTTGGTATTATAATCACAAAGCAAAGATATCGAGAAGTTGTGACGCTTCATCTGTACAACCAGTTGAGAATAAACTTTCCTTCTCTAAAAGTTACAAGAAATGAGGGAGAGTTTCTCGCCAGGGGGCGCAGCACTGTGAGAGAAGAATTAAATAAGCCTGATTAGCTAAGAAGACGACCAGGGGTAAGAAATGGTCCGTCTTGAGGATGTGGTTCAGGAGGTGAGGTGAAGATATAAACCTCGAAGACGTCATAAAACACAGAGATGACACTATTTCTAACCTTCCCAAGTCTCTGGTGGGTGGCAGGTGATCACCAACATGAAATACACCAACATGAAATACACCAACATGAAATACACCAACATGAAATGCGCCAAAATGAAATAGAAGATGCCAAGTGAGGTTGATTATGACTCAGACAGTAACCATAGCAGGACCTAAAAACAGCCAAGACTGTTCTAAAATGAGAACTTAAATTATAATTTCTGCCCAAGAGTGCGAGTGAGTGAACTTTAATTTCCATTATAGTACAGTATAAAACTTTAATGAGTTTATCTTCAACGTGATCTTAAATTTTAGTGGGTGAATTTTTTCATTGGATAATTAAGTCTTTGAGAATAACATTTTAAGGCGGCCATTTAGTGTCATCATGCTGTAAGATGTAGATACGCTCCAAAAAGTATGTTTACGATTTTGTGTTAGACGATATGACACAACAGACAAAGGATTTTGACGACCCTACCGAGACAACAGGAGTCACAGTGTTCATTTTGAAATTCATCGGTCTCCTCCATAAAGGCACTTTTGGAGTGTTTGTTTACAACTCCTAGTGGTTAATGTGATGCAGCAGTGTACAGCTCATAGTCCATAAGGTGTTTCTTAGGCCAGACCCTTGAGAGTACAGTGGGTGGTTACACTACTCACCTGCCTTACACTCTCCCTGATGCTTTTGTTAGATGTTGAAACAGGAACTGTGGATCAACCTGTACAGCTTCTCCTTTTACTTTCACACAAACATTGGTGGAAAGCTAGAGTGGAAACCGACAGGAAAATACCTCCCCCTCCCCACAAAAATATTTAACACACGGGTAGAAAAATCAACACACATTGTATATATCCTGACTTTACACATGTAGTATACCAAGTGAATCTATAACACCCACGGAGATTCACAACACTTCAAACTAAACTATCTTACAAAGCCTAACGTGTCCTTAATTAGATCAGGTTGGGTATAGTGATTCTATTTCCGGGAGTTTATTGTCGCTACATGAAACAAACACGGCGGCGAGTCCTACAGCTACACACTGTAATGGTCGGCGGAGCAAAGGACGAGACAGCGACGCGTACTCATTGGTGGAGCTTTAATAACAACAGCATGTGGTAACTAGGAGATGTGTGTGTTGTGAGGTAGTGAAGGACCACAACATCTCACGTTTTGTGTTACACGTCAAAGACTGAACAATGTGAAGCAGCGGCCCTCCCCCCACACCACGCTGCCTGTAGTAACACCACCGTTAATAAAGGACAAAACGGTACAATATGGAGGTGGGGGGTGGCGTGTGGACAAGGCACGAGAGAGCGGCCTTGTTAATATGATGGTCACCAGACACGGCCAACACCAGGTGGCGGGTGTAGCTCTTCCTGCTGAATAAAAACCAAGAGCGAGTTTGACGACGCTACACGAACACCGTCCTCAAGGGGGACATCTTGGACTCGAGTGTGAGAGATAGAGACTCCCAAACAATCAAACACGTCTGGTTAATTCCTTCACTTTTATATAAGAACACATTCGTCTTCAACTAAACACGATTTCTTTTCAACTTCTCCTAAAAAAATTCCTCTTCGACTCCAAGGCTGAAATTCGAGTCCCACTTGAAACGAATAAAATAAAATATATGTGAAGAGAAAATGTAAATAGTGTGTTTGACTGTGTGAGGCTGATGGAAGCAACACTAATTATGCTGTATAATGGGTTGTGTTCAGTAAGGTCAGAGTGATTAGTGGCGCGCGCCATCACCACTTCCCGCCTCCTATACACGCCCCTACACCCACCACGCCTCCCTCTTGCCCAACTCAACACGCCCACTTAGCTACCCCTACACGCCCCTTACCCTCCCCCCACCATACACCACGCCCCTTGCTGCCTACCCCTTACGCGCCCCCACCCCTCCACACCACGCCCACCCACTCATCGTACACTAATAAGGTGATAAGATTACCTCATCATGACACTGGTGTGAATCAGCATCAGGAACTCACCTTCCCCTGCATCAAGGTGCCCACCCTCACCCACCCTACCTGGCAGCCACTCACCTGCGTATTATACCACCTGACACGGGAAATCACACACACACGGGATGACACGGTAGAACACAGTGCTTGTAAGGTAAATAGAAGCCAGTCTTAATGGGTCCCAACCTTAAACTATTAGGACTGAGGCCCATTAGTATTGAGAGCCGTCAGGATTGGGACTCATTAAGACTGAGGTCTATTAAGACTGGAACCATTAGGCCTGTGGTATCTTTGGACTGAGGCTCATTAGGACTGAGAACCATTGGAAATGTGACCAATTAGAATTGGGGCCCATTAAAACTGGGACCCAATAGGACTGGGGCCCATTAGGACTAGGGCCCATTAGGACAGGGGTTCATTTGATAAGATGCCCACCTAGTAAAAGTGCAAAAGAGGGCATGCAAGATTATTCTCTCCCCTTCCTACTCCACATATCAAGAAGCGCTCAACACACTGACCCTTTCGACTCTCACTGACCATCACCACGACCACATCTGCAAATTTGCTAAGAAGCTTCTACACCATCCTCGACACCGGCTCCTACTACCACCTGAGATCCCTAGCCCGAGAATTGCTGTTTGACACCACAACCGCATCCAGCCCATAAGTGCACGAA
Organism: Homarus americanus; assembly: GCF_018991925.1. NCBI lineage: Eukaryota > Metazoa > Arthropoda > Malacostraca > Decapoda > Nephropidae > Homarus > Homarus americanus. The sequence continues at coordinate 6,587 of NW_024742053.1, read as the reverse complement.
CTGATCGCTATAAGAACAGCCCAGTCCCAACCATTGTAAAAATTATCAATAACTTGTAATAAACCAGTGTATTCACTCCCAGTAAATACTACTTCTTGCACTGTCACTATGTTGAAATGCACTGTAGTTTGAGCTTTTCCCCATCTAGTTATTATATATCTTATTTGTATCACTTATGTTACTTGTATATTATTTGTAATTCGAAACCCATTCCCCAAATATGTAACTGTATATTTTCAGCCTTCTGGCTGCCAAGCTCTTTCAATAAACCGTTAATTATTATTATTATTATTATTATTATTATTATTATTATGATTACACTTAATTCTACCAGTTGAATCACAGGTGATGGCCGTCAGCCACGGTAGCTGAACACCAACTCAAAACCAGGGTTCGACTCCCTAATGAGAAAAATGTCCAATAAACAACATTTCAGGTCGAGTTGTTTACATATTGAATGGGGGACGGCCATCTTGTTTCCCTTTTTCACCTGGGGATTCTGCCGGCCGGTGTCACGACATGGCTGCCGGAGCCCATATAGCCCATTTGTTACTACTGCTGCCGGATACACCTGTGTTGTAACCATAGGTGTATCTGGCACCTATAAACACCTGCCTCGAAGTCAGGTGTAACCACCACCTGTACACACCTGTACATCACACACCACAACACCTTCCACACTCCCAACCAAACTTAAAGCAATTATTATATATCTATAGTGTAACTAACTACACATTACAATACACTGAAAAAATAAAACAAAAATATATTCAGAATCTAAGAGAAATATAGGAGAATAATCCTTAAATACAAACTCTATAAAACTTAATCTTGGTTACACCGCATTTTTTTCAGTAAGACAATATATATAATTACACTGGGCAGTCCATTACCACAAATTACACTGATAAATGGTACGTAATGGATACTGAATTACAAGTCTCATAACTAAGTCTGGCTAAAACAGTGGTAGACATTGTTTAGACATAAGCCAGTTGACTGCTGAGGTGAACATTAAACTAGTATGATAAAAATAGCAACCAATGATTTGAAGATTAATTAATGTAAATGTGAAATACCTAAGAGAATAACAAATAAATAAAATACACCAACGAGATAAATAAATAAGAATGAATGGAAAATTATTGAACAATAAAATGAAAATAAGAAAACGAATAAACAGTAAAATGAAAATAAGTAAGAATAACAATTACTACAATAAAACTAAATAAAACAAAATAAACAGAAAAGAATAAGAAACACAATAAATAAATAACACAGCAACACAAACAACATCATTTACTGTGTTACTTCACATCAATGTGTCCAACATTTGTCTTGACTCCATTTTCGTGAATATAATTAAGTCAAACATCATAACACACATCCCGGTATAAAAAAACACACCAACGACAACAATAAATAAATAAACATTAAAACTACATTCAATATATTTTCCCTAAGATTTTTTTCATTACGAAGTCACGGCAAAAAGTTTGTATACGAATCTTCCTCAACATAATGAGGGGAAGCAGTTCTTTCACCACAGTTATACTCGTATGTTATACTGTAGAGATCCCCCGTGTTCAGAATACAGAGCCACTTATTGATGGTACAGTTACAGCCACTTATTGACGGTACAGTTACAGTCCAAACTCCTTGTACACTTGAGGGCGGTTGACAACATGTGAACGCTGCTTGCATTATAAATTGTCAGAATAAAAACTAAAAAAAAAAAACTCGGATACTAAGAAAAAACTGAGTAAATTAATGTTAAAATATCAATCTACCTTACCTACATCACCTCCTTAAGTAGATGGTATATTATCCAGCATGTCCAGGGAATATTGTCTAAGATAATACAGTATAATTGGTTATTTTACTTCAATTATGACCTTGTGTGATAATAGGACATAGTACCATAATAAACCTTTTCTCGAACTGTTAAATAACTCAACAAAAATAATAATAATCCATTCTAAACAACGGATTATCAGACGTAGATGTCATAATTCAGCCTATCATAATTATCCATACACTCTCGTGTATAAATTCCACCGTCAAAATTTGTATTGTCGGAAGAAGTTTTACTGTCTGAATGTCTGTCTAATTCTACAAAAACTCTCCGTTAGTATCCGTCTATTTCCTCTGTTACCTCATCACTTAAGAGTATTACAAAATATTACCACTTACTGTAACACCTGATGTGTATTTTGTAACTGAAAGAAAATACAGGTACAGGAATATTTAGTTACTCTTGCGGTATACAAAATCATACATCTATCTATCTATCTATCTATCTATCTATCTACTGTATTTATCTATTTATATCTATTTTATTAACTCACCTGTACTATTAATCATCAGTTTATTTATCTTAATCTTCTTCCCATTTTGATTTATTCCTCTTAACTATGTATGTATCTACACCCACAAACAAACCTACTATCCACTCCCTACACCCACAAACATACCTACTATCCACTCCCTACACCCACAAACAAACCTACTATCCACGCCCTACACCCACAAACATACCTACTATCCACGCCCCACACCCACAAACAAACCTACTATCCATGCCCTACACCCACAAACAAACCTACTATCCACGCCCCACACCCACAAACAAACCCATCATCCACTCCCCACACCCAATAATAAAACAAATCCCATTTCCACGCCTCCTACACCCACAAACAAACCCATCATCCACTCCCTACACCCACAAACAAACCTACTTTCCACGCCCTACACCCACAAAACAAACAAACCTACTATCCACCTCACCCACAAACAAACCTACTATCCACGCTTCCCCACACCCACAAACAAACCTACTATCCACTCCTTACACCCACAAACAAACCTACCATCCATGCCCCACACCCACAAACAAACCTACTATCCACGCCCCACACCCACAAACAAACCTACTATCCACGCCCTACACCCACAAACAAACCAACTATCCACTCCCTACACCAACAAACAAACCTACTATCCACTCCCTACACCCACAAACAAACCTACCATCCATGCCTCACACCCACAAACAAACCTACTATACACGCCCCACACCCACAAACAAACCTTCTATCCACGCCCTACACCCACAAACAAACCAACTATCCACTCCCTACACCAACAAACAAACCTACTATCCACGCCCTACACCCACAAACAAACCTACTATCCACGCCCTACACCCACAAACAAACCTACTATCCACGCCCTACACCCACAAACATACCTACTATCCACGCCCTACACCCACAAACAAACATACTATCCACGCCCTACACCCACAAACAAACCTACTATCCACGCCCCACACCCACAAACAAACCTACTATCCACGCCCCACACCCACAAACAAACCTACTATCCACGCCCCATCACAGGAAACAGGTAAAACATTTCTGTGATCGTTCTTCAATAATTAATTTCATACGCCAACCTTACCTGCATTTATCTCAATTACAGTATAAAATTTTAGTGCTAATTTCAGCATCGGAATCAATCAATCAATCAATCAATCAATCAATCAATCAATCAATCAATCTCTCTCTCTCTCTCTCTCTCTCTCTAGATGGAAAATTTCATGACGTAAAATCCGATGAAAACTCTTCCCTGTTTATACGTGTTGCTTCGAGGTTTTGTTTTCAAGTTAACCTCATGTTTCGTTTCGATAAATGGCACATATCACAAGAGGTGAACTACAAACTGACCTTTGATCTGACACCGACGACCGACCGACGGAAGATGGGGCTTCGGGTTTAGTCGTATCCCATTTGAGAGTTTTATGAATGTGAAGCCCCGAATTAGTCAACAAACCCTACAGCTCAATTTGGATTCGAACTTGTGCATCTTGTTCTTGAATCAGAACCTTATCTCACACATATATAGGGGTTAGGTTAGGTTGGATTGGGTTAGGTTGGGTTGGGTTAGGTTAGGTGAGCCGTGTCCATCACAACCAGACAATTATCCCCGTCCATCAGATCTTCCCTTTAACAAATCCTCAACATAAAAGACAAATTCACCTCCATGTGTTAAAATCTTACTACACCACATTACCGTCACCACTATACCAAACCTGTGTAATATTAACACACTAATACACTATTAAGACATCACCAAATCCATCAATAAACAGTACATCTTCCTTTACACTTGATTAGAAAGAAAAACAAGAAAATATGCCCAGAATCTCAAATTCATTCACTAACATTACGAAAAATTACAAGAGTTAAGAGTCAAAGCAAGATATGTACTGTACGCAATGTTGATGTTATTTTGTTCGCCATCATTGTGTCCTAAAGTTAATCTGCTTTGTGAAGTAAATCCTCGGACTTGGGAACAAATCATCATGTGTACCTTTGAGTATTAAGGTCTTGATCCATTTCCTTGATGTCTACCGTTTGGAACAGGTAACACCACCACAATTGTTTTAACCAAGAAGAAAACGGACGAAAAAAAAAGCTTCTACAAATATCAAGTATTAATTTTCTCTCTTTACAGGATCTAATACTCTTGGAAATGTGTTTAAATTAATCTAATTTGTTTTCATTTATTGTCGATCCTTTATAAGAGGACTCGTGGATCCCCCGAGCCTAGCCGGCCATTTTGTTTACATTTTTCGGTTGCTCTAAAATACCATTAAAACAATATTGAGTATAAACGTTTGGCTCAACTGATGATCTCAAACATGTCCCAACATTTTTTTGCCTCAACTCCACATTCTGTAACTCATTTAGGTAGATGTCCCTCACTACACATACACTGGACTATGTGTAATGTTGCAGCTAATGTGTTATCAAGATATTGCACATTATAAGTTCATGTGTGGTCATTATTATATCAAACGGAGGAATTTTAAAGAGCTATTACACCACCTGTATCATTAGTTGTCGCCAGGTGAAGGAATATTTAGGTAGATTATATTTTATTTACTGTAATTAAAGTTTCAATACCTAAGACGTTCCACTATAAGAGTCTTTCAACCTCAGGTAAGGTCTTAAGACTTTCTACTCTAGGTCTTACACCCTGGAGTAGCTGTATCGTCCACATAGGTAATTACTCCACAAGGAACCACATGTTACACCTTGATGTAATACTTCATTTACTGCCAAACTTTATAGGGAAATATTTTTTCACAAAGAATTTCAAGTTACAATTTCACATAATAAGTCACATTACAAACGTTCCTTCGGCTTACAGTTAAACTTTGCAATGTCAAGATATTTTTTTCACTGCAGAGGAAAGAATCCGTCATCATCATCACCACACACAAACACACACACGCAAAGACAAAACTCCTGTATCCAAATTCTCAAAAGTTTATAAATTAAATTCTTCCCTAAAATCAAACAGACAATACATCTATTTATCATAGAGTATGTGAACAATATCGACGCCATATTGGTTACCATCTTTGAGTCATATAATTAGTTAGCTACATAGTGTAGATTATTTAGTTAAATAGGAAAAAATAATCTACTAGCGTGTGTTGTGACCAAAATAAATCAACATTGTATTTACTTTCTCCTCCAGGGGGCACTAAGTCTAGAAAAATGACACAATTGACATCTACATAAAGTGACTGACCAAGGGTAGATAATGGTTACCTTTTGTGTTACTTAGAGGTCGTAAGAACACACAGAGCTGCTCTTAAGGATGTTTACCACAATACACCTCAACCAGTTTCTCATTCACTAAGGTCAAACAATATATCTGGTTCACAAGATACACAGTAAATTTTCTTAGAATACAATAATCAATTACTGTATTATTGTATTGAGGCGAATAGTCTTATGGTGTTAAGATGTGTTCTTAAGCCACGAAGGTAAACAAAAGGTATTCAATATCTGCCTTGGTTGACGATGATCTGTAGATGTTAGCAAGTCCTCCTGCTCTCGAGTAAGGTAAGGAAGGCCTCACCTGACCAAAATTGTTAATTAAGATAGATTACCTGAAGATTAACCTCCCAGCTTATTTCAACTAATGATTAACCTAACGCTACCTGGGAAGTTAAGTTAGGTTAGATTAAGTTAAGTTAGATTAGGTTAGGTTAGGTTAGGGTAGGTCAGGTCAGGTCAGGTCAGGCAGTGCCAGTGTAGTTAATCTTGAGGTTAAATAAACTAGAGGCTAATCTTCACATGAGCCACTAAGACACTTTGACGGAGGCGGTTACGTACAACAGGAAAGCTCTGATCACATATAATGTACAGTATATACCGTTTAAGTTGCGTCAGCAGCTCTATACACCACTTATTGACTTACTCATTCACTGCCGTAGAAATATTTACTACTCTAACAGGTTTCTATATGGTTCCCAGTCATTATAATACGACCTTGTAAAATCAAATGATCTAAATTAAACTAAACGTATCCAAATTAAACTTATTAGCTAACAAATCCTTCTAAAACACGATATATGCAAATAAAAAGTTCTAAATTCAACTTAACTTATCGTAATATAACTATTATAACTAAACCATTTTAATTATACCTAACCTAAACACCTCAAGTGCCACAAACAGAAGGAAAAACACCTTTAATATTATCGTGTAAGAGGCCCCTGTAAC
>NW_024742052.1:0-23917 GCF_018991925.1 Homarus americanus | reverse complement strand
TAGCCATGCATTGCCTCCCACCAGGCTCGATTCATGTCTCCTCCTACCAGCCTGACCATATGTTCCTCCCTCCCTACCAGGCCCGACCATAAGGTTCCTCCCACTTTCATTCGACCATATACCTCCCTACTAGGCCCTAACCATATGTTCTCCTACTAGGCCTGACCATATACCCTCCTCCCACTACCAGGCCTGGACCATATTCCTCCTCCTCCCTACCAGGCCCCCACCCCAGTTCCTCCTCCTCCCTCCTCCTCCCTCCCTCCTCTCCCCACAGGGCCCACCCCCATGTCTCCTCCCTCACCTCATTTCACTCAGGGCCTGGACCATATGTTCCCTCCCTCCCACAGGGCCCCACCCTAGTTCCTCCCTCCCTCCTCCCTCCTCCTCCTCTCCTCTCCCCACTAGGCCCTACCCTATGTTCCTCCCTCACTCCCCACTCAGGCCTGACCATATGCTCCTCCTCCCTACTTCACAGGGCCTGGACATGCGTTCCCTCCTCTCCTCTACTACAGTAGGCCCGAATCGGCAAGCACTTCTCCTCCTCATTTCAGGCCCTTCCCAATTCATATGTCTCTGAAATTTCGACCATGTTCTCCTCCCCACAGAAGCCTGACCATATGTTCTCCCTCCCTTACTAGGCTCAATTCATATGTTCTCCTCCCCACTAGTCCTGACCATATGTTCCCTCCTCCCTTACTAGCCTGATCATATGTTCCTCCTTCCCCACAGGGCCTGACCATGTTCCTCCTCCCTACTAGGCCTCGACCGTTCCTCCTCCTCCTACTAGCCCGATCATGTTCCTTCCCGCCATAGGGCCTCCGACCCGTTCCTCCCTCCACGCCCGACCATGTTCCCCCTCCTCCCTACTAGGACCGACCATATATTCCTCCCTACTAGGCCCGACCATGTTCCTCCTCCTACTACAGGGCCCGACCATATGTTCCTCCCTCCCTACTAGGCCCGACCATAGCCCTCCGTCCCTACTAGGCCCGGTCTATGTTCTCCCTCTCCTCACTAGGCCAGTCTAGACCATATAAGTTCCTCCTCCACCAGGCCCGACCATATGTTCCCTCCCCTCCCTACCACAGGCTCCAACCATATTCTCCCTCCCTCTCCCTTACGGTAGTCTTCGACCATATGTCTCCTCCCACCTCGACTCCATATGTTCCCTCCCTACCAGGGCCCGACCTCGTGTTCCTCCTCCCTCCTACTAGCCTCAATTCACAGTTCTCCTCCTCCCTACTAGCCCGACCATGTTCCCTCCTCCCTCCCTACTACAGGGCCCGACCATATGTGCCCTCCCTCCCTTACTAGGCCCGACCATGTTCTCCCTCATCAGGCCCGACCATATGTTCCCTCCCTACTACAAAGCCCATATGTTCCCTCCACATGCCTGACCATATATGTTCCTCCTCCCACAGGCCTGACCATAAGGTTCCTCCCTCCCTACTAGTTCGACCATATGTTCCTCTACGGCCTGACCAGGGCGCCCTCCTCCCACCAGGCCCGACCATAGGTCTCCCTCCTCCCTACCAGCCCGACCATAGCCCTCCTCCCTCACCAGGCCCGACCATTCATACCCTCCCTCCTACCAGGCCCATCCGAGGTTCCTCCTCCCCTAGGCCCGACCACCTCCTCCTCCCAACCAGGCCCGACCATAGGTGCCCTCCCTACAGGCCCGACCATAGCCTCCTCCCTACCAGGCCCGACCGAGGTTCCTCCTCCCTACCAGGCCCGACTATGTTCCCCTCCTCCCACCAAGGCCCTCCTACTAGGCCCGACCATTCCCTCCTCCTACCAGGCCCGACCATTCTCCTGGCCTACAGGCCCGACCATATGTTCCTCCCTCCTAGCGACAACGACCTACTTAAAAAAACTGATCACACTACGAACAATTCTTAAGCAAACTGAAAATGTTGAACTGAAGATATTGACACCTATGCTTTTGCCCCTTGTTACAAATCTGTCAATCACGGATGACAATAAATACTTCCAGTTCCGGAATAATCAGAGATACAACCCATAAAACCCAGAAAGATACTCAATTCCCCCATGCGCTCCTCTCAGTCCCAGACATCCATAAAATATCAGGTGAAGGTGGAAATAACTTACCCCGCCCATCCGAGCAAAGACTACGCTCCCCTTCCCTAAATCATCTCTAAAAAATATTGTTCAAGAATTAATACTTGTAACACCTACTATATTTACAGCACCCGATTTTATTGTGTGACCAATGTATAGTATATATCAGGTGCCCAAAAAGAGAGCTCAGGCTCTCAACTGCTCAGCCATGTTAATATTTTTATTTCAATTGACTCTGCATCTGTGTTTTTCTACAAATAAACTGTTTCAATATCATTCATCTCACTCCTCCCCAGTACCTTATGTTCTCCGTCACTACTCATTTCTCCTCCACACTTTTCCTCCTCCCACTCTCCTCTCATTTCCCCTCACCGCCCACCTATCAAGACCACCAGAGAGTATGAGGCTGGAAACCCGTATAAGAGGGCATGTTATAGAGGGACACGGTGCTGGTCACACAGCTCACACGGACACACAACCACGGACACACGGCCCTCACAAATGGGACACACGCCCTCACACGGGCACACACGGCCCTCACACGGCACACAACCCCACACGGGCACACACCACACGGACACACGGCCCTCACACGGGGCACACGGCCTCACACGAGGACCACCTCACAGGACACAGAGCCTCACATGACACAATGGCCCTCACACACGGGCACACGGCTCACAGCACGCCAACCCTCACACGGGGCACAGCCTCACACACACGGCCCTCACACGGACCAGCCTCACACTGGACACACGGCCCTCACCGGGACACAATACACACGGCCCCATTAGGGACACAAACGGCCCTCACACGGGACACACGGCCCTCACACGGGACACAGCACACACGAGAACATTACTACGCCTAACACCACCACCACTACCGCCACCACCATCACCACCACCACCACCTCCACTATTGCCACCACTTACTCCACCACAACCACTATCACAGCACCACCACCACCACCACCACACACCACCACCACCTCCACTATCGCCACCACTCACCACCACCTCCACTCATCGCCACCACCACCTACCACCACAAACACCATCGCCACCACTATCATCACCACCACCTCCACTATCGCCAGCACCAATTAAAACCACCACCACCACCACCACCACCACCACCACGACCACCACCACCACCACCACCACCACCACCACCACCACACTACCATCACCACCACCACAACCACCACCACCACCACTACCACCACCACCACCACACTACCCCACCACCACCACTACCACCACAACCACATCACCACCACCACCACACCACCACACTACCACCACAAATCCATCAACACACCATCATTCCCCACCTCACTCACTACTACTCACTTCACTCCTCATCCCCACCCCTCTCAATTCCCCATCCCCACCACGACCACACCACTCACACCTCCACCACCAATACCACCACCACAAACCACAACCACATCACCACCACACCACCACAACCACCACAACCATCACCACCACCACAAATTATCACCACTCACCACCAAATTCACCACCACCACCACCACCACCACACCATCACTATCACTACTACCACCACAACCATCAATCACCACCACTAACCACTCACTACCACTATCCCTTAAACCTTCACTTATCATTAGGAAAAATTAAGGAATGAAAGTTCCATTAATGGTCTTAGTTCAGCACTTCCTTAGGTACTGGAGAGGAGATAGGGTAGTGGAGGGTAGGTAGTGAAGGGAGGGTAGGGAGGGGAGGGTAGTGAGGTAGTGAAGGGAGGGGTAGTGGAGGAGGGAGAGAGGGTAGTAGGGAGGTAGTGAAGGGAGGGTAGTGGGGGAGAGGAGGAGGGTAGTGGAGGGGTAGGGAAGGTAGTGGAGGGGAGAGGGAGGGAGGGTAGAAGGTAGAGGAGGAGGAGGGAGGGGGAGGAGGGAGAGAGGTGGGAGGGGAGGGGAGGGGTAGTGGAGGGAGTGGAGGAGATAGGAAGGTAAGGAGGGGGGTAGTGGGAGGGAGGAGGGAGGGTGGGAGGGAAGGAGGGTAGTGGAGGAAGGAGGGTAGTGGGAGGAAGGATAGTGGAGGAGGAGGAGGAGGGAGGGAGGAGGAGGAAAATGAGTGGGAGAAGGGAGGAGTGGAGGAGGGTAGAAGAGGAGAGAGAGAGGAGGAGAGTGAGGGGAGAGAGGTAGTGAGGAGGGGAGGCAGGAGGGTGAGGAGGAGATAGTGAAGGAGGAGAGGAGGGAGGGAGGGAGGAGGCAGAGGAGGAGAGAGGGTAGGAGGGAGGAAAGGGGGGAGAGGAGGAAGGAGGAGGGTAGGGAGGGGTGGAGGGTAGGAGGAAAGGCAGGAGGAGGTAGGTAGTGGGAGGGAGGGAGGTAGGGAGGGGAGGAGGGTATGGAGGGAGGGGAGGGAGGGTGGGAGGGGAGGGCAGGGAGGAAGGAGGGAGGGAGGAGGTAGTGGAGGGAGGGTAGTGGAGGAGGAAAGGAAGGGTAGGAAGGGGAGGGAGGGGAGGGGGAGGAGGAGGAGGGAGGAGTAGGTGGAGGAGGGAGGTGGAGGGAGGGAGGAAAGGGGAGGAGGGAAGGAGGGAGGGTAGTGGAGGAGGAGGGTAGTGGAGGAGGAGTACGGAGGGAGAGAGGTAGTGGAGGAGAGAGGGGAAGGGGGGAGGGAGAGGAGGGAGGGAGGGAAGGAGAAGGGAGGGGAGGAGAAGGGAGTGAGGGAAGGGAGGAGGGTAGTAGAGGAGGGAGGAAGGAGGGCGAGAAGGGAGGAGGATCAGTGGAAGGAGAGAGGGTAGTGGAGGAGGCAGGGAGGGAGGAGGACGGGAGGAGAGAGGGTAGTGGAGGGAAGAGAAGTGGGAGGAGGGGAGGGAAGTGGGAGAGAGGGTACTGAGGGAAGGTAGTAAAGGAGGGAGGTAGAAGGGAGGAGGGCATGGGAGGAAGGGGTAGGAGGAGGGGAAGGGAGGAGAGAAGTGGAGGGGAGGGAGGGTAGTGAAGGGGAGAAGAGGAGGAGGGAGGGAGGGTAGAGGAGGAGAGAGGGTGGGTGGAGGGGAGGAGGAGGGGTAGTGGGAGGAGGGGAGGGTCGGGAGGAGGGGAGTGGAGGAAAGGTAGAGAAAGGAGAGAGGAGGAGGAGGAGGCTAGTGGAGGAAGGAGGGTAGGGAGGGAGGGAGGGGAGGAAGGAGCAGAGGAGAGGAGGAGGGAGGAGGGGAAGGAGGGGAGTGAGGTAGTGGAGGGAGGGAAGGTGGAGGGAGGAGGAGGGAGGAGGGTAGGGGAGGGAGATAGTGAGGGGATGATGGGAGGGAGGAGGGTCGGAGGGGAGGGGAAGGGAAGGCAGAGAAAAGGGGAGAGAGGAGGAGAGGAGCAGGTGGAGGAAGGGGAGGCAGGAGGGAGGGTAGTGGGAGGGAGGAGGAAAGGAGGGAGAGAGGGGGAGGAGGGAGGAGGGAGGGGTAGGGAGGGAGGGGAAGGTAGGGAGGGGAGGGAGGGGAAGGGAGGGAGGAGGGTGGAGGAGGAGGTAGGGTAGAGGAGGAGGTAGAGGGAGGGAGGCAGAGGAGGGAGGGGAGAGGAGGAGGTAGAGGAGGGAGGGAGAGAGGAGCAGGGGAGAGGAGGGAGGGGAGAGGAGGGAGGGAGAGAGGTAGGGGTAGATGAGGTAGGGGCAGGGAGGTAGGGGTAGAGAGGGTAGAGAGGCAGAGGAGGTAGGGTGGAGGAGGTAGGGCAGAGGAGGGTAGAGGAGGTAGGGCAGTGGAGGCAGGGTGGAGGGAGGAGAGGAGTGCAGGGGTAGTGGAGGCAGGGGAGAGGAGTGTGAGGGGCAGTGGGAGGAGGGGTAGAGGGAGTAGGGGAGAGGGAGGAGGGGTAGGGAGGTAGGGGTAGTGGAGGTAGGGGTAGTGGAGGTAGGGTAGAGGAGGTAGGGCAGAGAGGTAGGGGAGAGGAGGGAGGGGAGAGGAGGGAGGGAGAGGAGGGAGAGGAGGTAGGGAGAGGAGATAGGGGAGAGGGAGGAGAGGAGGTAGGGGTAGAGTGGGGTAGGGGTAGTGGAGGAGTAGAGGAGGTAGGGTAGAGGAGGTAGGGTAGAGGAGGTAGGGTAGAGGAGGGAGGGAGAGGAGTAGGGTAGAGGAGTGTAGGGTGGGAGAGGAGGTAGGGGAGGGAGGTAGGGGTAGAGGAGGGGGTAGAGGAGGTAGGTAGTGAGGAGGGGTAGGAAGGAGGTAGGGGTAGAGGAGGGAGGAGAGAGAGGGGAGATGAGGGAGGGGAGAGGAGGGGAGGGGAGAGGAGGTAAGGGGGAGAGGAGGTGGGGAGAGGAGGAAGGGAGAGGAGGGAGGGGAGAGGAGGGGAGGGGAGAGGGTAGGGGAGAGGAGGGGAGGGGAGAGGAGGGAGGGGAGAGGAGGGAGGGGAGAGGGAGGTAAGGGAGAGGAGGGAGGGAGAAGAGGGAGGGGAGGGAGGGAGGGGAGAGGGAGGTAGGGAGAGGAGGGAGGGGAGAGGAGTAAAGGAGAGGAGTAAGGGAGAGGAGGGAGGGGAGAGAGGGAGGAGAGGAGGGAGAGGGAGAGGAGGGAGGAGAGGAGGAAGGGAGAGGAGGCAGGGGAGAGGAGGAGGGGAGAGGAGGGAGGGAGAGAGAGGAGGGAGGGGAGAGGAAGGGAGAGGAGGGAGGGGAGAGGAGGAGGGTAGAGGAGGTAGAGAGGAGGTAGGGTAGAGGAGGAGGGGAGAGGAAGGGGTAGAGGGGAGGAGGGGTGGGAGAGGAGGGAGGGGAGAGGAGGGAGGGGAGAGGAGGGAGAGGAGGTAGGGGAGAGGAGGCATGGGAGAGGAGGTAAGGGGAGAGGAGGGGAGGGGAGGAGGGGGGTAGAGGAGGAGGGGAGGGAGGTAGGTAGAGGAGAGGTAGGTAGAGGAGGCAGGGTAGAGGAGGTAGGTAGAGGAGGGGAGAGGAGGGAGGGAGAGAGGAGGGGAGGGGAGAGGGAGGTAGGGGAGAGGAGGATGGGGAGGGGAGGGAGGGGAGAGGAGGGAGGGGAGAGAGGAGAGGTAAGGGAGAGGAGGGAGGGGAGAGGAGGTAGGGGAGAGGAGGGAGGTAGAGGAGGTAGGTAGAGGAGGGAGGAGAGGAGGCAGGGGAGAGGAGGAGGAGAGAGTAGGGAGAGGAGGTAGGGGTAGAGGGAGGAGGGGAGAGGAGGTATGGGAGAGGAGGTAGGGGAGGAGGTAGGGGAGAGGAGGGGTAGAGGAGGTAGGGGAGAGGGAGGTAGGTAGAGGGAGGTAGAGAGGAGGTATGGGAGAGGAGGTATGGGAGAGGAGGGAGGGGAGAGGAGGTATGGGAGAGGAGGGAGGGAGAGAGGAGGTAAGGGAGAGGAGGTAGGGGAGAGGAGGTAGGGTAGAGGAGGTAGGGGTAGAGGAGGTAGGGGTGGGAGGTAGGGGAGAGGAGGTATGGAGAGGAGGAGGGAAGGGAGGAGGAGGGGAGGGGAGGAGGTATGGGAGAGGGAGGCAGAGGAGGGGTAAGGGAGAGGAGGTAGGGGAGAGGAGGGGAGGAGAGGAGGTAGGGGTAGAGGGGAGGGGTAGAGGAGGTAGGGTAGAGGAGGTAGGGTGGGAGGAGGTAGGGAGGAGGAGGGGAGGGAGGGGAGATGAGGGAGGGGAGAGGAGGTATGGGGAGAGGAGGTATGGGAGAGGGAGGTAAGGGGAGAGGAGGGAGGGGAGAGGAGGGAGGGAGAGAGGGAAGGGAGAGGAGGGAGGAGAGGAGGTGGGTAGAATGAAGGATCGGAGAGGAACTGAATTGATTTGTTAATTGTAATAGCATATTTAGCCCCAAAAACATAGATACAGAGTGATAATACAACACATAACATGGCTGGAGCTGCTGAGAACCTGAGTCTGTTTGAGGCACCTGATATATACTATACATTTATCTCAAGGAAGTATTATGTAACATTTAGTATCATCTAGAATAGTACAATAGCATGGTGGTAATAAGAACATGTTACCATTTACATTACCAATATTATTGATTTTATTATTTATTATTTTGTATTATTTCACTATGTTATATATATATATATATATATATATATATATATATATATATATATATATATATATATATATATATATATATATATATATATATATATATATATATGTATATATATATATATATATATATATATATATATATATATATACATATATATATATATAAAACTGTACTGTACACAGGAAGTGAAAAACAAGTATAACGGTGGAGCAGTACAACATGGGTTGTTCAGTATTAAGGTTGAACAAGAGGACAGAGCTGTCAGAATTATGTCTAGTTGGCAATTATGTTTATTGCAATGGTAATTTCTTATTTATTTGCATGATATTTTCCGTTAAAACGGTTTTGATGGCAACAACAAAAGCAGGTACTGTAAATATCGGTAGTGTTACAAGAAATATTAATACTTAGACAAAAGATGATTTTTAGGAAGGAGCGTAGCCTGCCTGGATGGGTGGGGTAGGTTGTTCCAACCTTCACACCTGATATTTTATGGAGGTCTGGGACCTGAGAGGAGCGTGGTCTAGTAGCTCTGGGTGCCTTAAGTTGTATCTCTGATTATTCCGGAACTGGAAGTAATTATTGTCACCAAGTGATTGACAGATTTGTAAACAAAGAGGCAACAGCAGTAGGTGTTAATATCTTCGAATTTTAAAATTTTCTAATATAGCAAATTTTTCGTTTGTGTGATCTGTGTTTAAGTAAGTCATTGTCTACAATCACTTTGCAGTAACAGAGATTGTTTTTGAAGAGCCAATGGCCCCCATAGTGTGTGACAGTGTATCAGGTGTTGGTAAACAAGATCAAGGATTTTTTTTGCTGTGAGAATGAGTGACCGTCGAGAGTAATGCATGATACCGCACTGTTTATTGTCTTTACTGTGAATCATTTATATGTGGTTTTCCAGTTAAGTTTCTCAACAACTAACCTCGAGGAATTTAGTATTTTGTTCATGTTTGAGGACTGTATAAAAAGTCTAGGGTAAGTTTTTTCTTCTGTGAAAGATCGTGTAGTGGGTTTTCTGTTGCTTAAGGTCAGTTTATTACGTATTACCCAGGTCCTGACTAATCCAGTGTTCATAGTTCTCATCAAGGAATGGAGGTCTGAGTTGCTGTCATAGAGATTACTATCGTCTGCAAATATGTTGTATTTGATGAGTGAGTTGGAGGACACAAGTGTACAACAAAACAGTACAGACCGAGAATGGAACCTTGAGGGACTCCATACAAGATAGGAGGAGTCAGATTGGTAAAGTAGGGAGGGTAGAGGAGGGAGGGTAGAGGACGGAGGGTAAAGGAGGGGAGGGAAAGAGGAGGGACGGAAAGAGGAGGAAGGGAAAGAGGAGGGAGGGTAGAGGAGGAAGCATAGAGGGAGGGAGGGGTAGAGGAGGGGTAGGGAGGAGGGAGGGGAGGACGGAGGGTACAGGAGGGAGGGAAAGAGGAGGGACAGGAAAGAGGAGGAAGGAAAGAGGAGGAAGGGAAAGAGGAGAGGGTAGAGGGGAGGGAGGGGTAGAGGAGGGAGCATAGAGGAGGGGAGGGTAGAGGAGGGAGGGGAGGTGGAGGGGAGGGTAGTGGAGGAAGGGGGGAAGTGGGAGGGAGGAAGGGTAGTGGAGGGGAGGAAGGGTAGAGGAGGGAGGTAGAGGAGGGAGGTAGGGAGGGAGGGTAGAGGAGGAAGGGGTGGGTGGAGGGAGGATAGTGGAAGGAGGAAGGGTAGAGGAGGGAGGGTAGAGGAGGAAGAAGAGGAGGGGAGGAAAGGTAGAGGAGGGAGGGTAGAGGAGGGAGGGGTAGAGGAGGGAGGAAGGGTAGAGGGAGGGAGGGGTAGAGGATGGAGGGGGTAGAGGAGGGAGGAAGGGTAGAGGAGAAGGGAAGGGTAGAGGAGGGAGGGGTAGAAGAGGGAGGGTAGAGGAGGGAGGGTAGAGGGAGGGAGGGGTGGAGGAGGAAGGGGGTGGAGGGAGGAAGGTTAGAGGAGAGAGGGTAGTGGAGGGGAGGAAGGAGAGGGAGGGAGGGTAGAGGAGGAGGGTAGAGGAGGAGGGTAGAGGAGGGAGGAAGGGTAGAGGAGGGAGGGAGGGAAGGGTAGGAGGGAGGTAGGGAGGGAGGAAGGGAAGAAGAGAGAGACAGAGAGAGAGGTAAGGGAGAGATGGATAGAGAGAGAGAGAGGGAGAGAGGTAAGGGGAGAGAGATGGATAGAGAGAGAGAGGGAGAGAGGAGGGAGAGAGATGGATAGAGAGAGAGGGGAGAGAGAGGTAAGGGAGAGATGGAGGAGAGAGAGAGAGAGAGAGGTAAGGAGAGAGATGGATAGAGAGAGAGGGAGAAGAGGGAGAGAGGTAAGGGAGAGAGATGGATAGAGAGAGAGAGAGAGAGAGGAGGGAGAGATATAGGAGAGAGAGAGGGAGATGGAGGAGAGAGAGGAGAGAGAGAGGTAAGGGAGAGAGATGGATAGGAGAGAGAGAGAGAGGGAGAGAGAGGTACGGAGAGCCAGGAAGTAGCAATAGAAGCATTTGAGGCCCATCAGAACCCCTCTCACTCTGCCTCCCTGTATGCCACTCCTGTATGTCCCTCTCCTGTATGTCCCTCCCTGTATGTCACCCCCTGTATGTCTCTCTGTATGTCACCCCTGTATGTCACTCCCCAGATGTCCTCTCCCATGTCACTCTGTATGTCACCCCCTGTATGTCACTCCCTGTATGTCCCTCCCCGTATGTCACCCCCTGTATGTCCCTCCCTGTATGTCACCCCCTGTATGTCACCCCTGTATGTCACCCCCTGTATGCCACCCCTGTATGTCCCTCCCTGTATGTCCCTCCCCTGTATGTCCTCCCTGTATGTCCCTCCCTGTCCATGTCCCTCCCTGTATGTCCCTCCCCTGTATGTCCCTCCCTGCATGTCACCCCTGTATGTCCCTCCCTGTATGTCCCCCTCCTGTATGTCACTCCCTGTATGTCCCTCCCTGTATGTCCCTCCCTATGTCACTCCTATGTCCCTCCCTGTATGTCCCTCCCTGTATGTCACTCCCTGTATGTCCCTCCCTGTATGTCCCTCCCTGTATGTCCCTCCCTGTATGTCACCCCTGTATGTCCTCCCTGTATGTCCTCCTCCCTGTATGTCACTCCCCTGTATGTCCCTCCCCTGTATGTCCCTCCCTGTATGTCCCTCCCTGTATGTCCCTCCCCCATGTCCCTCCCTGTATGTCCCTCCCCTGTATGTCCCTCCTGTATGTCACCCTGTATGTCCCTCCTGTATGTCACTCCCTGTATGTCACCCCCTGTATGTCCCTCCCTGTATGTCCCTCCCTGTATGTCACCCCATGTCCTCCCTGTATGTCCCTCCCTGTGTCACTCCCTGTATGTCCCTCCCTGTATGTCCCTCCCTGTATGTCTCCCTGTATGTCACCCCTGTATGTCCCTCCCTGTATGTCCCTCCCTGTATGTCACTCCCTGTATGTCACCTCTGTATAATAATAATAATAATAATAATAATAATAATATATTTATTGAAAGTTCTGTGCCTAGGCTGAAAATATACATTAGGCATAAATGACTTATTACATACATTGGTGGTTTAACAAAAGCCTTCATTAGAGAAAGGTAAAGGAACATACAGTGAACATACAGATTAATGTAGGTGTTGAACAGCAAAAACGTAGTGTAGTAACTCCTCCCAGATGGTGTTAGAGGACCCCACGTGGTGTAGTAGTTCCTCACAGATGGTGTTATGAGGGCCTCAATGTGGTGTAGTAGTTCTCACAGATGGTATGAGAGGGGCCCATGCTGGTAGTAATTCCCTCACAGATGGTCTTATGAGGGCTCACGTGGTGTGCAATTCCACAGATGGTGTTATGAGGGGCCTCACGTGGTGTAGTAATTTCACAGATGGTGTTATGAGGGGCCTCTGTGTGTAGTAATTCCTCACAGATGGTGTGTTAGAGGCCTCACGTGGTGTAGTAACCTTCACATATGGTGTTATGAGGGGCCTCACGTGGTGTAGTAATTCCTCACAGATGGTGTTATGAGGGGCCTCACGTTGTAGTAATTCCTCACAGATGGTGTTATGAGGGGCCTCACGGGTGTAGTAATTCCCCACAGATGGTGTTATGAGGGCCTCACGTGGTGTAGTAATTCCTCACAGATGGTGTTATGAGGGCCTCACGTGGTAGTAATTCTCACAGATGGCATGATGAGGGCTCACGTGGTGTAGCACTCCCCACAGATGGTGTTATGAGGGCCTCACGTGGTGTAGTAATTCCACAGTTGTGTTATGAGGGCCTCACGTAGGAGTAATTCCATACAGATGGTGTTATATGAGTGAGGTGTGGTTCCAGGCCTTCCTATCGTACGGATTAACACATCGCTGGTAGTTGTCCGGGCCGTTATCACTGGTACCTGGGACCTCACTGTGTGAAAAGGTCAACTTGGGTACCACCTGTTACTGCTGAGTTGTTCTCACTGATTTAACACTGTTCACCACTGTCTCCCCTGTTTAACACTGGTTCCATTTCTTTCCTAAATGAAATAGTGACTTCTGGCGAACTTGTTGATATTCCGGTGGGAGGAGGAGCTCAGGGAGGAGTTGGTATCCAACATAGCAGTTGACCTGGCTGCCCTGAGAGGAGCGCCAGGTACGTCTTGACCCTTCGGTGGTCAAGGATGTGTGTCACACTCTGTATGTCACTCCCCTGTATGTCACTCCTGTATGTCACTCCCTGTATGTCCCTCCCTGTATGTCACTCCCCTGTATGTCACCCTGTTGTCACTCCCTGTATGTCCCTCCCCATGTCCTCCCTGTATGTCACTCCCCTGCATGTCACTCCCCTGTATGTCCCTCCCTGTATGTCACCCCCTGTATGTCCTCCTATGTCCCTCCCATGTCAATTCCTGTATGTCCCTCCATGTCACCCCTGTATGTCACCCCTGTATGTCACCCCTGTATGTCACTCTGTATGTCCCTCCCTGTATGTCCCTCCCTGTATGTCCCTCCCTGTCACTCCCCATGTCACTCCCTGTATGTCACTCCCTGTATAGTCACTCCCTGTATGTCAATCCCCTGTATATCACCCCCTGCATGTCACTCCCTGCATGTCACTCCCTGTATGTCACTCCCTGTATGTCCCTCCCTGTATGTCTCTCCCTGTATGTCACTTTCCCTGTATGACACCCCTGTATGTCACCCCTGTATGTCCCTCCCCTGTCACTCCCCTGTATGTCCCTCCCTGTATGTCACCCCCTGTATGTCCCTCCCCTGTATGCCCTCCCTGTATGTCACCCCTGTATGTCCCTCTCCCTGTATGTCCCTCCCTGTATGTCCACTCCCTGTATGTCACCCCTGTATGTCCCCTCCCTGTATGTCACTCTCTGTATGTCTCCCTGTATGTCCCTCCCTGTATGTCCCTCCCTGTATGTCACCTCTGTATGTCCCTCCCCTGTGTGTCCTCCCTGCATGTCCCTCCCTGTATGTCATCACTCCTCTGAGCGTCACCCCAGCGTCACCCCTGTATGTCACTCCCTGTATGTCACTCCCCAGGCGTCACCCCTGTATGTCACCCCTGTATGTCCCTCCCTGTATGTCACCCCTGTATGTCACCTGTATGTCACCTCCTGTATGTCACCCCTGGTATGTCCTCCCTGTATGTCACCCCCTGTATGTCACCCCTGTATGTCACTTTCCTGTATGTCACCCCATGTACCCCTGTATGTCACTCCTGTATGTCACTCTGTATGTCACCCCTGTATGTCCCTGATGTCATTCCCTGTATGTCCCTCCCTGTATGTCACTCCTGTATGTCCCTCCCTGTATGTCAATCTCTGTATGTCAATCCCTGTATGTCACTCCCTGTATGTCACCTGTATGTCACTCTCTGTATGTCACCCCTGTATGTCCTCCTGTATGTCACTCTCTGTATGTCAATTTCCCCTGTATGTCACTCCCTGTATGTCACTCCCCTGTATGTCACTCTCTGTATGTCACTCCCTGTATGTCACTCCCTGTATGTCACTCCCCTGTATGTCACTCCCCATGTCACCCCTGTATGTCACTCCCTGTATGTCACTCCCTGTATGTCAATTTCATGTCACTCCCTGTATGTCCTCCCTGTATGTCACTCCTGTATGTCACTCCCTGTATGTCCCTCCCTGTATGTCACTCCCTGTATGTCACTCCCTGTATGTCCCTCCCTGTATGTCACTCTCTGTATGTCACTCTCTGTATGTCACTCCCTGTATGTCCCTCCCTGTATGTCACTCTCTGTATGTCACTCCCTGTATGTCACCCCCTGTATGTCCCTCCCCTGTATGTCACCCCTGTATGTCACCCCTGTATGTCACTCCCTGTATGTCACTCTCTGTATGTCACTCCCTGTATGTCACCCCTGTATGTCACTCCCTGTATGTCACTCCCTGTATGTCATCACCTCGGTATTTCATTCTGCTATTCCTACACCTCTCATTCTCTCCATAGTTATTGCATATGTGTGTGTGTGTGTGTGTGTGTGTGTGTGTGTGTGTGTGTGTGTGTGTGTGTGTGTGTGTGTGTGTGTGTGTGTGTGTGTGTGTGTGTAGCAGTCAGTCCCATGGCATGTGGATACGTCCTGGCTCCTACTAACTACTGCCCCGTTGTCCGCATCAGGTAGACATGCTTATAGAGCTCCAACAAGACCCCAACGGCGGTATAGGCATAAAAAGGTGACCTACATGTGAACCCAACAACTATACACAGGCGGGTGAAGGTGAAACCCAAGAACTGGGCTATCGGCTGTCCATTACAACTCTCCCTCTCCCTAGTCATTGCAAACACTTGCACCACTGGATCAGGAAAAGGGACAGCCAAGATATATCGTTGCAGCCTGCGCTCCTGCCTCACCACATAAATCAACTCAAGCACAGCCATCATACAGCCCTCAACATACTTATCATCATCATCAAACCCCTATAACCCCTAAAGTCCTATGGCGATGGACAAGTGGCGACGGGGACAGGCACAGATGACTGCCGGAAGTTCCATTCACAACTCTGCCCATGGGCGGCATAGATAAGATGGTCGTTTATGCAATGGATCTAGGCAGCAGTGCAATCCTGTCCACATCTATGCAACTGATTAGCCCTCTCGAGCAGGCGGCTAGAAAATGTGCCCTAAACATCGACTGCTAAAAAGAACCAACCTAACAGAGCAACCGCTCCCAGTAAGGTCATCCTTATGCGATCGAAAAACAATCATAATCAACCATCAAAGCAAAACAAAGTATACAACATCTTATGGTCACTGCATGGAATGTCAAAACCCTTCTGATACTGGCACAAATGAGCGTCTTCAAAGAAGAACCTTCCTTGTGTCAAAAGAGCTGGCTAGACATAACATCGACATAGTAGCCATTAGTGAGTCCCGGCCCCAGATGAGGGTCGACTCACAGAACAGGGGTCCGGATATGCCTTCTACTGGAAGGGTAAGCCTACTGCGGAGAGAAACCCCATTTATGGAGTTGGCTTTGCCATCCCCAATGTATCCTACATAGCTTAACTGAAGTGCCTGTTGGTATCAACGAGCGCCTCATGACGCTCCAAGTCCCACTGAATCACTCACGTCATGTCCAAACACTGGATGCAGAGATGACATCAAGGACACCTTTAATGCCGACCTTGACAGAGTGCTAACCTCTATCCCCAGAGAAGATTAGGTTGTTCTACTAGGTGACTTCATTGTCACAGTTAGCAGAGATGCTGACATTTGGCAGGGAATCATAGGAGAAATGAACTAGGCAAATGTAATCCCAACAACCTACATAATACCTCATCAAGTATGCTGCACACAACCTCACTATCACCAATATCCTGTTTAGCAGGCTGACAGGTTCAAGGGTTCGTGGCAACACCCACGATCCAAACAATGGCTCTCAGTGACTACATTATTGTCATTGAAAGAGATTGCCGAGATGTCCTCATCACCTGAGCGATGTGCGGCTCAAACTAATGCGTCACTGATCATGGGCTGCTCAGAGCCAAGCTCTCACTTCACGTCACCCTAAGCGGCGAAGGCAACAAGCCCAAAAGAGGTTTTAACACTAAGCATCTGGAGGATCCGCCCTAGCACATGCCTTCAGAGAGCAGCTCGAACGTGGGCTGGTAAGCAACCCGAGAACAAACGACCCAAATCCCCTGCCGAATAGGATATTCTGAACACTGTCAAAACAAAAACATGCAGAGAGACCCTCGGCCAGATGGAAAGAATGCACCAGGACTGGTTTGGTGAAAATCACCCGGCAATCAATGTACTCTTCGATGATAAACAAGCTGCTTTAACTGACTGGCAGAACAACCCTCAATGTCTGGCAGCTGATACCTTCCCAAGAAGAAAGTGGTGGCCCAGCGGAACTTCGCAATATAAAGATCGACTGGTTTAAAAATAAAGCATGTGAAATGCAAAAATTGCAGATCTGCACATGATGCAAAAAATTTCAATTCCACTAAAACATTTTACGGGTCAATTACTTTGGCACAGCCCACACTCCACTCATCCGATGGTAACTCCATAATTAAAGAGCGATGAAGGCCTCCTTCAGCACTGGATAGAGCTCTACCATTGTTATGTTCTGGCATTGTTCAATATATAGGAGCGAACACAAACACCTGTATAGATTTTGTAGGTTCGATTTACTGGATAAGAGATATGTACACAAGGGAGTAGCGCTTCCGACCTGGCTGCTTGTCAACTGCTCTATAGACGACGTATGGCAAGTGAGACATTAACAGCTTCCATACGTCGCCAGGCACATTAATTAAGCATGTACATGGTAATAACATTGCCACACGCTGCTAGCTAGGCTGAATAAATAATATATATAAATGGAGCACATACATTATATACATACATAATATATAATACAGCATACATAATACAGAATATACATACAACCATTACTGCTCAACCGAACCACCGATGTGGATATCCTACTACCCAGCAGGTCCCTCAGCATCCATAGCTGACCCACTCCAGCTATCCTGCATCCTGGATGAATAGCTACTGCCACCAAACAGATGAAAATAACAAAGTCTCAGGGCCTGATAGAATTCCAGCTGAAGAGTATAATGCAGGAGGACCTCTGCTCATGGCCCACTCTCTCCTGGAAAATATATGGGAAAAGGAGGAAATCCCCAGGCTCTTAAAGACACCTCCATCGTCAATATTTATAAGAACAAGGAGACCGGTCAGACTGTGGCAACTACCGTGGGATCTCGCTGCTGTCCATAGCTGGCAAGATTATCTCGGAGTCCTCCTAAACAGATTTCTTCCTGAGGCAGAAAACTTCCTCCCAGAATCTCAATGTGGCTTTTAGACCATCAGGTGGCACCACTGACATGATTTGCTGCCAGCCAGATACAGGAAAAGTGCAGAGAACAGCGTCATGACCTGTACGTGGCTTTCATCGACCTAACCAAGGCCTTCGACTAGGTCAATAGGGAAGCCCTCTGGTGACCCTCAACCGTTTTGGCTGCCCACCAAATTCATCGCCATTGTGAAGCATTTCCACGAAGGCATGAACGGCAGTGTCCTGCACAATGGTACCCAGTCTGAGTTCTTCCCCACCCAAACGGGGTTAAACAAGGGTGTATACTGGCACCAACTCTCCTTTTCTATTTTCTTGGCTGTCTTCCTTACTCACGCCAGCGCCAATTGCGGCGGGGTGGACATGGAGTACCAGATGAAGGGTCTTTTCAGCATAAGACGACTCCAGGCAGGAACAAAGGTGTCGGCAGCTTCCATTACTTAGCTTCAGTATGCAGACGACTTCACCCTTGTCGCTCCACACCTACAGGAGATCCTGAATACGCAGATGCATAAGCACACTTCGGCCTTGAGATGAATGTATGTAAGACTCAAATTATCTTTCAGCCTACCCCTGGTTCAGCCACACCTCCACCATCCATTCAGCTGAATGGTACTACTCTCTCTAATGTTACTCACTTTCGGTATCTCGGCTCCCACCTGTCAACCACAGTGGACATCGATGAAGAGATTCAGCATTGGGTCAGATGTATCTCAAGCCTTTGGCAGACTCCGAAACCGTGTCTTCAGCTGTAGGGAGCTGAAAATATCTACAGCTACACGTAAATCGAGCAGTGGTCCTCCCCACCCTGCAATATGGCAGCGAGACATGAGTCATATACAGAGGCACCTCAAGGCACTTGAAAACTTTCACCAACGTAATCTAAGTTCCATCCTCCGAGTTCGCTGGGAAGGCAAGGGAACAAATGCCAGTATTCTTACTGACACCAACTGCTGAAGCATCGAGGCTACCATTATCCGTTAACAACTACGCTGGGCTGGCCATGTTACCCACGGACGACAGTAGACTAACTACTTTACAGTCACCTAACGAATGGTAAACGTAACGCTAGCGGGTAACGGAAAAGGTATAATAATAGTCTTAAGACAAACCTGAAAGTGCCAATTTACCTTTACCTGGTAGACGATTACTCCACACCGTAACGCTTTGAGCATTACCACACAAGAAGGTAATATTTCGAGTTAGCCCGACTTCATAACGAGGCAGAAAACGTCCAACACCGGAAAAACGCTGCCGCCACTCCTTCCCGCACTACATGTAGCCCTGACATGTGCAACATCTGTGAACGACCCTGCCGGTCCTGTATCGGCATCTTTAGTCACCTCAGACCTCACCAACCTAGGTGTACATCCTGATAACTCATATCATTGTATCATAGCTGGTTGATTGTCATACTCGATTCCGAGTGACAGCAAAGTAGTTGTAGTAGTAGTAGTAGTAGTAGCAGTAGTAGTAGAGGGTCCAATATCAGATAACGCACATCAGGAAATTCCAGCGATGCTTGACTCCATGGGTAAATGCTGCAAAATCCGTATGTGGCTCTGTGTTAGCGATATCAGAGAGCTAAGAATTCCTTCACCCATTTACCTTTTCCTGTTACGTACTCGGTCTTGAAGTCCTCTGCGATTACCGCACCTAGGTGTCTTTGGCTCCCATTTGCTATTTTGACCTTACTTGCCGACCTCCATTGCCCGTTCATAATGTTCTGGCTTCACAATGAGAAAGGACTTGCTGGCATTTGGGTGTTACCCTATTTGTGGACCTCGTGATGTTACCAAGTCCCACCACTTTGATGTCCTCCACTTTACCTGCTCCTGTAAGGTCGTCAGCATAAGCCACTTGCTTGACCGCAGTTGTTTCAAATTTTATTGTGTGTTGAAGCACGGACTGACCTAAAGTAACAGGGTCACCCTGCCTTGTTCCTCAGTTGACTGTATGATGGTATTCCTCTTAGGGCCTTGAAACTTGTTATATAGAGGTCTGATGGGATCCTATAGGTGTTTTCAACATACATTGCAAAGCTTAGACACTTGATCTTGATGTTGTGCAGTGTAACTTTGCAGCTGATTATGTTGAATGCGTTGGAAGCGTCAACCAGGAGAACTGCCTCACAATCACGCTGCTCAAATATCTTTCTCATGGCGTGAATTGCAGCTTCCCACCCTACCCCCGCTTTGGTGGCCAGCACATTTTTTTTTTTATAGCATTAGCCCACCCGGGCACAGGTCACTGACCCACATCGGGGCCTGGGGGCGAAAAGGTAATAATAATAATAATAATAATAATAATAATAATAATAATAATAATAATAATAATAATAATAATAATAATAATTCATAAAAATTCATAATAAATAAAATTCTAATAAAAATTAAAATTTAAAATGAAAAAAATAATAATAATGATAACTACAATAATAATAACAGCATTGTAATAATATTATTGTTATGCCGAGGCATAATTTCGTCTTATAATCTTGTAAACTGGTGTTTTGAGTGTTTTCTGTCCCACGCAGCAGTTATTGTGGGTAAATTTAATTAAATTTTCGTGTATATATGATGATATTGATGTATTAATTATGTAAGAATATTCTAGTTGTTGTTCTCATTTCTTATTGTAAGCCCAGATCATTCTAGAATTCTAGGCGGGCCTTGAGCCAACCCCCCGCGTCTGGACATCGCCAAAATGTTCTTGCGTCTGACGAACCGTATATAAGTTGGGGTGACTAGGGCAGTTAGTCGCTCGTTTCTATTCATAGTGTAAAGACTAGCCTAGCAGAACAACTGAAGAAATTGTTGTGCAAGTAATGTGGAATGGTTGTTATTGTTATAAAGTGAGAAGACTAAGGAATTGTACACTGGTAGTGTGCTGACTATATATTTGAAGTGCGGAGTTAAGCTGTGGAGACATTACCCTGTTAACAGTGTTGTGAAAATTAGTGTTTATTAAAGAAGACTACAGTGCACAAGTGTGTTTCTGTGACCTGGTGAAATCTACCCGCCTGTTGTTTGTCTGTACACTGATACCGATCGTCGGGGAATTACCGGAGACTGGCGGGACAGCCAGTGGTAATTCGACAACACTTGTGATATATCTGCTGCTTTGTACATACGACCCGGCCGCTGGTAACCAGTGGTGGGCGCGGTAAGCGGTAGACGGTCGTAATAATAATAATAATAATAATAATAATAATAATAATAATAATAATAACAAAGAACCATAAAAACTACAAAACTTAAAAAAAAAGATCACAAGTGAGAAACAATATATGTATGTTGTGTTGTCAATAGTAAGAGAAACAATTGAGACCCTGCAATTGTGTGTAAATGAGGAAGAAATTCAGAACAGCAACCTGTGACTTAGGTCACAATTTCGTGATGCCATATGGCAGCAGGGTCTACCATTAGACAACACATTATGCTTCCAAAATCTTCCCAGGCGGTTGTACCTCAACATACTTGCACGTTCCCTGCAGCTGCTCTGACATCATCATTTACCACCTTCATTATGCATTTTCCAATGATCTGTTTCCACACTTCTCCACCCCATATAGGCCTACATCCTGGATTTTTTCCAGGGTGAGGGCAGATCCGTCAGAGCATGAAGGTGATGGCCTCACGAGGTTGCTGGACTTCTGCAAAGGCGGCGGTGACATTACAGACATCACTTGTTACGGCACCAAACTTGTTAGTGCTACTACTACTACTACTACTAATAATAATAATAATAATAATAATAATAATAATAATAATTTTATGGCCTCCAACTTTCCCCTATAGCCACACCTTCATCACCATTTTATTACCTAACTATCCTAATACACAAGTAACTACCCCAGCTAAGTTAGTTAAGCCGCAGATCTATGCAGCATTCAGTGACTGTTGCCTCAAAGTCAATATCTGTGACTGTTGTTGGTTTGGGCCGAAGATCTCGTCCCACAAATTCAAGCAATGCAGACCTAAGACGAGAGGACAGGCTGCAACGTAACTTCTGGGTTGCTGCTTCTGTTCAGATAACACCTCGTCCAGTCTTGGGTAGAAGCATCTTGCACTTGGTCCCACCCTGCCAGATGTTGTGAACATCAGAGGTGTGAAGCTGCCCTGATCCACATTCTGAATTCTCTCATATTACGCCCTGTTCTTGTTGTTCTTGTTCGTCTTGTGTGCAACCTAGAGTGACAGGTTACGGTGACATGCGGCCAAGGGGTCGAATATTTTATGTAAAAAAGGCTCACTGTCCCAGTGTCCAGAATCCTCGAGCACTGACGTCCACACGGGCTTCATTGAATGTGTTGTAAGTCCTATGATGGAGATTCTCACCGTCCAGATTTCCTTCATCATATTTGCTGAGAGATCCCTAACTTCGTCTTTCCTCATACATACAAAGCCACCTTTGCACACCATGGCGTGATTATTGTAGGATGACGCCACACGCATTGGGAGGTCAACCGTAAATTCTTGTTTATTAAGGCTGAAGCCCTTGCTCTTATCAATAAAGTTGTGAGCCGGTTCAAGACGCCCACTTCCTACACTACAGCTTTTTTTTTCTCAAGTTAACTGACAATTGTTGCATCAGTTGTTGAAATTTATCACTTTGGGTTTGTTGCGGTTCTGTCGAAACGGAACGTCGAATCTTGTGGAATTCGTTGGTATCTACCTCGCTTGCTACTACAGTGTGTGCTCAGTGAGGGCTGCCTTGAGCTTGAGTTCTGATGTCCAGTGGCAGCAAGCTCCTCTGTATTATTCCCATTTCTCCTGTCCAGGCGGTAGTGCAATACTACTACTACTACTATTACTACTACCACAACCTCATACCATCACCACAATCACCACCAGCACTATCACCACCATCAAAATCATGTACCAGCCACACACCACTACCATCACCACTTACCACCACCACCACCATCACCAGGACACACCACCACTTTCACCACATACCACCACACACCACCACCCTAACCACAGACCACACCTCCTGAACAGACGTCCTCGACTGTGTGATGATAGAACCTTTAGGGACAGGTCCAAGCACACTGTGTGTGAAATGGCACAACACTTCATCTCTAATGGCAAGATAGCCGACATATTAAGATTGTATCCACTTTTTGCACTTAGTAACTATATCAGTTCTCATGCAGAACCAAACGCACAATGTGCTGAAATTACTTCACGCAAATGGAATAACAAAGTGTGCGGCCAGACATACTGCCTCACACGCCTGTATTCACGCATTTAGAATAAGTACCCATTTGTATAGAACTAAACAATGTATAAAATACTGTGTAACATTCACTGCCATAATATCCTGACAACGGGGGAATTATTATGACCCTTTGTAAACTCTACTCTGTAATCCTTTGCGCTACCGCTCACAGGATGAGTATGGGGTGCACAAAACCAGCTGCTAAGTTGCCAAATTAAAGATAAGTACACCACCATCAACACCACCACATCAACACCACCACCATCAACACCACCACCATCAACACCACCACCATCAACACCACCACCATCAACACCACCCACACACCACCACCACCACCACACACCACCACCACCATCAACACCACACACCACCACCATCAACACCACACACCACCATCACCACATACCACCACAAATCATCACCAGCACACACCACCACCATCACCAACATCACCACAAACCACCACACACCACCACCATCACCATATACCCCACCAAAATCATCACCAGCACACACCACCACCACCAACATCACCACAAACCACCACACACCACCACCATCACCATATACCACCACAAATATCACCACCACACACCACCACCATCACCAACATCACCACATTCCACCACACACCACCACCACCACATACCACCACACACCACCACCATCAACACCATCAACACCACCACCATCACCACATACCACCACACACCACCACATACCACTCACAGCCACCCCTCCCCCCTCTGTTAACCCTGAGTGAGGGATGAGTGACCATGAGTGCAACATATGCCCGGGTTGGTCATTAGGCTCACCAGCTGGTCTGAGGCGTCACAAGAGCTCTTGTGGGGTCCTGCGGGTGGCAGATGTTGTGTAGGCCTGCTACTGTCTAGGCTATTATCTCTCTCTCTCTCTGCCTGACAACTGACCGTCCGCCGCCTCTGCTCATCATATGAAGCTGAAGACAGTAAGTTTATTGAATCGAAGTGTTACTTCAGCTTGCGGTGCTTGATGATGACTTCGTAAATGTTGACCTAAGGTTCAGAGCAAGAATGAGTGTCAGTGTTGGGATTTATTGTCTTGAGGTCGTACTCGATGGTGATATCCAGTATATCACCCCTTGACCATGGTTATCCTTCAGTATATCACCCCGACCATGGTTATCCTTCAGTATATCACCCTTGACCATGGTCATCCTTCAGTATATTATCCTTGACCCTGGTTATCCTTCAGTATATCACCCTTGACCATGGTTATCCTTCAGTATATCAACCCTTGACCATGGTTATCCATCAATACGTAACTGAACGAAGCATACCGAT
>NW_024742051.1:705000-787293 GCF_018991925.1 Homarus americanus | reverse complement strand
CAGTGACCCCTCCGTTAACGAACTCAATCCGTTCCAGAAGGTCGTTCGTTAACCGAAACCATTGTTTCAATGGGTTTTTGGGTAATTGGTTCCAGCTCACCAAAAATTTCCTAAATTCAACAAAAATGGTAGAAAAGTTCACTTACTTTGAGGTGTGTATGTAGAAGGCTCCTGGATGATGATGATGATGATGGGATTTAGAATGGGGGTGGAGGAGAAGGAAGAAGAGAAGTCACCCCATGGCGCCATTTCACCCATAAAATTTTAGTTCTCTTGGTGTAATTCAAGATTATTTTCTTTAAATCAACACTGCACTGCATTATATATTGTCAATATGTAAAATATATTTCAAAATGACCAATAATTTGCTTGGAAACACAGAAATAAAGCGTTTAGTTGAAGAGAGTCTCAAGCAAGATGTTACCTCCAGTGAAAACAGAGAGAGACTAACTCCTGTTTGCTGTGTTAAGAGGCTGGATGCCGCGCATTAAACTAGTCACTTTACCTTCAATTATGTTCAATAATTGTTAAAATTATTAAAAAATTGAATATTAAACTTTTAAAATTATTGAATAGTATAAACTTCTTGATATTTACTAAAATAGTAAGGAATTTAAGCCCTAGAACAGATTAATGTATTGGCGGACTGATACTAAAGCTGGTTGCCCGGTCAGTGCAAGCGAAAACATGTTGAGGTCGGTTCGTAAGAACTTCGTTAACCGAATTGAAGATCCTTATGGAAGGCAGTTCGTTAATCGAAATAACGTTAACCGAGGTGTTCGTTAAACGAGGGGTCACTGTACTTAAGTAGTTTTAATTCATATCACCAGTCTTCCATCCTTCACTCCAATACTAATCAATCAGACCTCCAGCAGTCTTCCCTATCCATTAACTTTAGCAGGCTTAGCACATACTGTACAACTAGCCTTTCCTCTCAATCAACTCTGACCATAACAACATACAGCTCACCGGCAGAGAAAGTTGATAATCTCAGGGGTGTGATTGGGTCTTGATCAGGGGTCACCAAACTTCTTTCACAGTGGGCCGGATAACTGAAAGAATGACGAGCGCGGGCCGCATAATCATTCTGTTCAATACTTGCAAGCCAGAACGAAAGCTCTGGTAATGTCAGAGCGTAGGCGGAGCTACGACGAGCCGGGGAAGGGCTTGGGATCCGGCCCGCGGGCCGTAGTTTGGTGACCCCTGGTCTTGATAAAGACGTGTCATGGTCGTAATGACGGCTAGCCTGTTAAAACCTTATAATTCATATTAAGCTCCACGCCCACAAAACCTGTTAACCTTCTGAGTCTCCCAGTGGAAACATCCTCCGTTTTCTCTGTATTATTGACTTCGTCATAGAGATGCCGTATTTGTTGTCTGAGACCGGTAAGCTCTTTTCACCTATGAATATCAGAGACCCTGATACTCATAGTGAAATTGTTGAGCATAGCGGCATTCGAGCCTCGCGGGAGAGGAGCATGACTGACGCTTTTTCAAAGCTTAGTCAGCGTTTGAAAACCCCTCCATCATAACAGGTTCCTGTAGGCTAGCCCGCGCCCGATAGATTAGGGACGTCCTCTACACTCGTTTGGGAGATGGATGAAGGCCAGTAAACTCGGGTAACTCCGTGAATCCCGAGCGTCAGGAAACAGCCACCATCCTATGGAGTCAGCTCACCCGACGCATTCACTGCCCACGTGGTGACATAAGAACATCAGGCCAAGCAAACAAATGCCAGCCCCCATCATTATTGGACGAGTCCATGACTCAGTAGGGCTATTTCATGGCTGTGTCATTCCTCCGAGGACACCTGTAGGCGTCCACCGGAATTGTCGGAGTGTGTTCCAAGGTACCTCGTGGTGGGAGAAAACTACCATGGTTGGTGCTGTTTGAGTATTATTTCTGGTGCTGTTTGAGTATTATGTCTGGTGCTGTTTGAACAGTCACATGTGTTAACTGGCTTCATTGCCACGGGTACTAATGGTGCTTTAAGGTGCTGAGAGAAAGTTTATGTGTGTCCTTGTACAGTACTTACACCCAGTTATGGTGTAAGTGGAAACTATACCTAATGCAACAGTGCAAAATAAGTTAAACCAGGGAGTTGACCCTGCAGTGGAGTTCCTATAATTGTTCATGAAATCTAACGACATTTTAATAACCATTTTATACCTTCAATAAACCAGTTTATTTGTATGTTGGGACTATTATTCACCTGCAGTTATTCCTTCCTATTGCTTGATACCATAATTACATGTACCCATGTGTCCTAACCCTAGAGCCATGCTACCACAGGTCAGAGGTTGAAGTAACTTGAAATGAATTAACTATAAAAAAAATCTACTGGAGAAAATTAAACAATAAATACATTAAATTAATAAAAATAAAAGATGAGAGTTCACGCTCTTACAGACGAACATTTTTTGAGCTTGGGGGTTTCAGGGATACACCTACCTGGGAAGTTTGTACCATATTTAACTTAATTTCTCACATTGTTACACAACCAAACTATTCACAGTACCCACACAACCAAACTATTCACAGTACCCACACAACCAAACCATACACAGTGCCCACACAACCAAACCATACACAGTACCCACACAACCAAACCATACACAGTGCCCACACAACCAAACCATACACAGTACCCACACAACCAAACCATACACAGTACCCACACAACCAAACCATACACAGTACCCACACAACCAAACTATACACAGTACCCACACAACCAAACCATACAGTACCCACACAACCAAACCATACACAGTACCCACACCAAACCATACACCCACACAACCAAACTATACACAGTACCCACACAACCAAACCATGCACCCACACAGCCAAACCATACACAGTACCCACACAACCAAACCATACAGTACCCACACAACCAAACCATACACAGTACCCACACAACCAAACCATATACACAACCAAATATGGCACCCACACAACCAAACCAGACAGCACCCAGTCCCAAACCAACCAAGTACCACACAACCAAACCATACAGTACCCACACAACCAAACCATACACAGTACCCACACACCAAACCAAAGCAGTGCCCACACCAATAACACATACCAGTACCCCACACCACCAAAACCATACACAGTACCCACACAACAAACCGCAGTACACAACCAAACCATGCACAGTCCCACACAACCAAACCATACACAGTGCCCACACAACCAAACCATACCAGTACCCACACAACAGCATACACCTACACAACCAAACCATACAATACCAACCAAACCATACACAGTACCCACAACCACACAGTACCCAATACACACAACCACCATACCACAACCCACACAGTACCTACACAGTGCCCACACAACCAAACCATACACAGTGCCCACACAACCAAACCATACGCAGTACCCACACCAGCAAACCATACACAGTACCCACACAAACCATACACAGTACCCACACAGTACCCAACCAAGCAAACCAAACCATACACAGTACCCACACAACCAAACCATACACAGTACCCACACAACCAAACCATACACAGTACCCACACAACCAAACCATACACAGTACCCACACAACCAAACCATACACAGTACCCACCAGGGTTGTTGTGATTTAAATCACATGATTTAAATCAAATGATTTAAATCAGAGTAAAAAAAATCATGATTTAAATCAAAATTATTTTTTTACTAAAACTGTTTTCTCTTTTTATTCTACACGATTGAAAAGTATATGCAATGCAGCAGGCTGATAACATTATTTGGATTTACATAATTATGTACTGTACTATAGTCTGTTCTCTCCAATTTTGCGAAACTTTGATCATATCATAAGGTCTCATTATTAATGTATATATTTACATGAAATATATTGTTACCTAAGATAATAAATACTATTGAAATTCAGAAATCATCACATCCCAGGATCTTTGTATAGAAGAGCAGGAGGAACAATGCTAGTAATGTCATCAGACACACGATGGAACAGTGACAGATTCTATTGAATCTTATTTAAAGAACTGGGAGACCCTTGTCAACGTGTGCAAAGAAAATAGTGAAGACATTGATAAGAAAATTGAAAGGAAAGATAATGATAAGGCATTAAAAAGAACTGCAGAAGACTATTTAGAGAGACTTAAGCCTATTGCTGTGGCATTGGACTGTGTCCAGAGAGAACATACTCTATTAAGTGATGCTGTAGAAAACTGGGTAAAACTGATAACTGATATTAAGGAGTATTTAACAGATAAGAAGGATATGGATAATTTTGAAAAAAAGAATCAAAGTAGCATTGACACCTGCCCATTTTCTAGCTAATGTGATAGATCCAAGGTATCAGGGCAGACATCTGACTCCTGAGCAGCGAGACATTGCAGAACAGTATGTGTGCGAGTCTCTTCCACATTTCCTTTCAACATTAATGTCCTTCCATGGAAGAAGTGCACCATTTAAAGAGGTCTATTTTGGTAAAGATGTTGTAAAATCTCTCTCACCCCTTGCTTGGTGGCAGTATTTTGCCAATGATATGACAGAAAATGTAATGGATGTTCCTAGGCAATTATTTACAGCTGTTGCATCATCAGCAGGGGCCGAGGGAATTTTTTCCACATATGGATTTGTACACTCAAAGGTAAGAAATCGCCTAGGACAGGAAAAGGCATCTAAGCTTGTCACAGTACATAAGCAACTCAATGTTCAACTAAGCTAATTTAAATGTTTGGAACTATTTTTGTTGTTTACAGAATGAGAATATTGTGTTGACTTGAAGTTATTACCGGTAATTCTTAATACTGTACACTATAATCCTACAAATGTAAGAAAATAAACTTGTTACCAGTATTATTTTTTTTTACAAAATGAGAATATTATTCTGTTGACTTGAAGAAGTTAAGTTATTAATTTTTGAAACACTGTAATCCTATAAGAGCATTTATGTTAAATTTCATTACAGGTACAGTATTACGTTTGGATTTGTGCACTCAAATGTAAGATATGTTTCCAGTTTTCTTTTATTTTACAAAAAGAATATTATTGTGTTAAAACCCATTGGTACATCCACTGCATAAATATATTAATGTCAATTTTCTGTTTATTATTCTGAATAAGCATTGGTTGAAAAATACTGTTTTTACGGTTTAAAAATGGTATTTTAATGCAATTAGGTAATAAAATCGATTTAAATAAAAAAAATCCGATTTAAATTAAATAAATCGATTTGTTTTATTTATTTTTTTATAAATCATGATTTTTTCCAACCCTGGTACCCACACAACCAAACCATACACAGTACCCACACAACCAAACCATACACAGTACCCACACAACCAAACCATACGCAGTACCCACACAACCAAACCATACACAGTACCCACACAACCAAACCATACACAGTGCCCACACAACCAAACCATACGCAGTACCCACACAACCAAACCATACGCAGTGCCCACACAACCAAACCATGTACCCACACAACCAAACCATACGCAGTACCCACACAACCAAACCATACACAGTACCCACACAACCAAACCATACACAGTGCCCACACAACCAAACCATACGCAGTACCCACACAGCAAACCATACACAGTGCCCACACAACCAAACCATGCACAGTGCCACACAACCAAACCATACAGTGCCCACACAACCAAACCATACAGTACACCAAATATGCAATTGCCCACACCCAAACCATACACACCTGACAAACCAAGCACACCCAGTGCCACACAAGCAAACCAACCACAGTACCACACAACCAAACCATACACAGTACCCACACAACCAAACCATACACAGTACCCACACAACCAAACCATACACAGTACCCACACAACAAACCATACAATACACAGCCAAAACCATACACAGTACCCACACAACCAAACCATACACAGTGCCACACCCCAAACCCAAACCATACACAGTACCCACACAACCAAACCATACACAGTGTACACAACCAAATAAAATACGCAGTACCCACACAACCAAACCATACACAGTGTGCCCACACACCAAACCATACACAGTACCCACACAACCAAACCATACACAGTACCCACACAACCAAACCATACACAGTACCCACACAACCAAACCATGGGGTACCCACACAGCAAACCATACACAGTGCCCACACAACCAAACCATACACAGTGCCCACACGGCAAACCATGCACGGTGCCCACCCAATTAGACCAACACAGTACATACCCGGCAGTACCCCACACAAGCAGCCAAGTACCCACACAACAACATTACACAGTACCCACACAACCAAATATACCAGTACCCACAACCAAACCATACAGTACCCACACAGCAAACCATACACAGTACCCACAGTTACCCATACAGTACCCACCAGGGTTGTTGTGATTTAAATCACATGATTTAAATCAAATGATTTAAATTGATTTAAATCAGGTAAAAAAAATCATGATTTAAATCAAAATTATTTTTTTACTAAAACTGTTTTCTCTTTTTATTCTACGATTGAAAAGTATATGCAATGCAACAGGCTGATAACATTATTTGGATTTACATAATTATGTACTGTACTAGTCTGTTCTCTCCAATTTGCGAAACTTTGATCATATCATAAGGTCTCATTATTAATGTATATATTTACATGAAATATATTGTTACCTAAGATAATAAATACTATTGAAATTCAGAAATCATCATCCCAGGATCTTTGTATAGAAGAGCAGGAGGAACAATGCTAGTAATGTCATCAGACACACGATGGAACAATGACAGATTCTATTGAATCTTATTTAAGAACTAGGAGACCCTTGTCAACGTGTGCAAAGAAAATAGTGAACATTGATAAGAAAATTGAAAGGAAAGATAATGATAAGGCATTAAAAGAACTGCAGAAGACTATTTAGAGACTTAAGCCTATTGCTTGGCATTGGACTGTGTCCAGAGAGAACATACTCTATTAAGTGATGCTGTGAAAACTGGGTAAAACTGATAACTGATATTAAGGAGTATTTAACAGATAAGAAGGATATGGATAATTTTGAAAAAAGAATCAAGTAGCATTGACACCTGCCCATTTTCTAGCTAATGTGATAGATCAAGGTATCAGGGCAGACATCTGACTCCTGAGCAGCCGAGACATTGCAGAACAGTATTGCGAGTCTCTTCCACATTTCCTTTCAACATTAATGTCCTTCCATGGAAGAAGTGCACCATTTAAGGGTCTATTTTGGTAAAGATGTTGTAAATCTCTCTCACCTTGCAGTGGCATTTTTGCCAATGATATGACAGAAAATGTAATGGATGTTCCTAGGCAATTATTTACAGCTGTTTGCATCATCCAGGGGCCAAATTTTTTCCACATATGGTTTGTACACTCAAAGGTAAGAAATCGCCTAGGACGGAAAAGGCATCTAAGCTTGTCACAGTACATAAGCAACTCAATGTTCAACTAAAGCTAATTTAAATGTTTGGAACTATTTTTGTTGTTTACAGAATGAAATATTGTGTGACTTGAAGTTATTACCGGTAATTCTTAATACTGTACCTATAATCCTACAAATGTAAGAAAATAAACTTGTTACCAGTATTATTTTTTTTACAAAATGAGAATATTATTCTGTTGACTTGAAAGTTAAGTTATTAATTTTTGAAACACTGTAATCCTATAAGAGCATTTATGTTAAATTTCATTACAGGTACAGTATTACGTTTGGTTGTGCACTCAAATGTAAGATATGTTTCCAGTTTTCTTTTATTTTACAAAAAAGAAATTATTGTGTTAAAACCCATTGGTGCATCACTGCATAAATATATTTAATATCAATTTTTGTTTATTATTCTGAATAAGCATTGGTTGAAAAATACTGTTTTTACGGTTTTAAAATGGTATTTTAATGCAATTAAAATCGATCGATTTAAATAAAAAAAATCGATTTGTTTTTGTTATTTTTTATAAATCATGATTTTTTCCAACCTGGTACCCACACAAACCGGTAACACCATACGTGCCCACACAACCAAACCATACCACCATGCCCACAGCAAACCATCGCAGTACCCACACAACCAAACCATACGTGCCCAGCAAACCATACACCCCACGCAACAACCAAACCATACGCCACAAGCCCACACAGCCACCAGCAAGCCATAGCAGTTTAGCCAAACCATCGCCGGTACCCACACAACCATGCACACCATACACAGTACCCACACAGCCAAATGCAATACAGTGCCACACAACCAAAACCATTACATGGTACCACCACACAGCAAACCATACGCGACCATGCCCACACAACCAAAACCATACACACATGTGCCCACACAAAACCATACCACACATCACATGTGCCCACACAACCAAACCATACAGCAGCCACGGTACCCACACAGCACCAGAGTGCCCATCACCTACGGTACCCACACAACCAAACCATCACGGTACCCACACAACCAAACCATCGGTGCCCACACAACCAAACCCACAAACCAAACCATCTCGGTGCCCACACAACAAACCATACGCGGTACCCACACCAGCGACCAAACCAAACCATCGCATGCGTGCCCACACAACCAAACCATGCAGTGGTACCACACACCATGCACCCCACACAATGCGCGGTACCCATACACATGCACAACACCCAAATATGCACAGTGCCCACACGCAGCAAACCATGCGCGGTACCCACACACACAAACCATCGCCAGTGCCCACACACAACCAAACCATCTCCATGGTACCCATACACAACCAACCATCTGCAGTGCCACAGGTGCCACTACACGGCAACCAGTACCCATACAAACCATGCGGTGCCACACAACCAAACCATACACAGTACCCACACAAACCATCACGGTGCCACAAAAATAGGCCAACCAAACCACACGGTGCCCACACAGCCAGCACACAGACCATGCCCCACACAACCAAACAATAGACTGTCATGCACACAATACACAGTACCCACACAACCCAAACCATACACAGTGCCCACACGCATCACGCCAGTACCCACACAACTTCGCGCCCAGTACCCACACAATACACTTACACCACTAAACGTGTTTGTGTACACAGTGTTACCCATATTTGTACACTTTAACAAGAGATTCTAAATAAACGACCGTCATCAAGACCCCGCACACTACTATTACCAGACAACACTCGACTGTAATGATTCAACTATACAAGACACAGTTCACTATAAACACTGAGCCAAGAGATTATATCACTATATTGGTAAAATAAAGAGCGGAGCATATATCACCATTATACTGTATAGCATTTAACACCACGATATCTATACTCCACTTACCTACACATTTTCCAAACCTGGTTAAATAATTCCTCACTTATGTAACTTAAGATAGAAGCTCCTCTGGGCGGCTGTTAAGAAGATAATCCACGTTTAGGTCACAGGACACAACAAACTCTCTCTCCCACGACTATCAGGTCAACACTAACGTTGTCTGGGCTCGGGCACGTCGGCTGCTCACTCACGGTTTGCCAGCATCTGATAATAAACCAATAATAAATCATTAATTCTCACTAAACAAATTATTATTTATTACCAGTATATAATATAAATATTTATTAATATATTAGACTATTTTATATGCATTTATTCAATTAATTAGTTGTTACATAATATGTTTTAAATATAAACTTATAAGTGATTCGGCACCTCAAACATACCAAACTATCGTAACGACTGTTCACGGTAGTTCAGTTGCGTTGTAAACAAACTAAATTCCCATGAACTAAACTTGTGTATAGAAAAAAAATAGTATGATAATTTACATAGCACTACGAAATTACCAATCATTACAAAACATACGTAGGCCAATTACAAGACATCCACGGCGGTACTGAGGGTGGATGTAACGGAATTTATACCCAAAGTGAGAGGTGAGGGAGGGAGGGGTGGAGAGAGGGATGAAGGGAAGGAGGGAGAAAGAGAGAGAGGAGAGGAAGGAGTGTCTCAAAGCTAGGCGAGGGTAGAGAAGATGATACTCGAGTAATATTATGTATATTCTACGTCAATATACAGACAGCCAAGTTGTAGTGTGTGGTGGTACAGGTGTTAGAGGGAGCCTTACTTTGACGACCAGCTAACTAAATCTTCACGAGTCTTCAGGAATCTTCATGAGTCTTCAGGAATCTTCACGAGTCTTCAGGAATCTTCACGAGTCTTCAGGAATCTTCACGAGTCTTCAGGAATCTTCACGAGTCTTCAGGAATCTTCACGAGTCTTCAGGAATCTTCACGAGTCTTCAGGAATCTTCACGAGTCTTCAGGAATCTTCACGAGTCTTCAGGAGCCTTCAGGGAGTCTTCGGAGCCTAGAATACGAGAACGGAGTAAGTTCTTTAATCCGAACAATTAAAACAGGCATAAAACACGATTATGTAACCGTTAAATTAGTGTTACTGTTTTAATTTAATATTTCAATTTTTTCCAGAAGACTTTGTTAAAATGTAATTGTATTTTTACCGTAAATTTTTAATATAATTTTTACTTTATCGAAATGAAAGGTTTAGTTACATTATTGAATTAAAACACTTATAATAAACCTTGAATAAAACCAATTACAAACTAATTTTTAAACTCATTAATCCTGAAACAAAATACTTTATTAATCACTAGTATTAAACGCCGGAGGTTAGGTTAGGTTTAATTAGGTTAGGTTAGAATATTGTTTTGTTTATAATCGACTCTCAAATTAAAGGTATAAACTGTATGATCTATATACATACAGACATACACACTGGTATATACACAGATATACTTCATACTTGACAATGGGTATGGTGTGGGTACGTTTGGTCATCTACCCATAGGCCAATATTTTTACCCCATTATTTTGAAAGAATGAGTAAGGGTATTGTAATCGGTGTGTGTGTGTGTGTTCATGCGCATTTGTGTGTGTGTATGTGTTTATGTACGTGGGCATGTGTACGTGTGAGTGTAATAACAATAATAATAACAACTAGAGCAATGGGAGGGTTATTTGATACACAACACATAAATGAGTGACAGTATAAATATCTACGTGTGTGTGCGCGCGTGTGTGTGTGTGTGTGTGTGTGTCAGGCACCTCGCTGTTGCCATGGTAACGGCCACCACCACAAAACGTTCCCCCACCTCTTACCTCGCTAATTACTTTTCTCTACAACAACATTCACATTACGCAAAAGTTATACAATATTTTTGACGATACTTACAATACCTCTAAGGCCCATAGGTGTTGCAATGCGTATTTTCATAATAATAATAATAATAATAATAATAATAATAATAATAATAATAACTTCAATAATCTATACAAATCCGTTTCCTATACAATGTCAATTCAAATTATAATCACAAACGCAGTTAAACCTACAATACGCTTTTCTAATAGACGATAGCAGTTACGATCATTTAAAATCCCTCCATTGAGCTGTTTACTAAGCTATTGTGGGTCATAAGGGAAGTAATTTAACTGAATGGGGTCAACTGTGAGGTCAATTGGGGTCATTAATGATTTCATGACCTTAATTGGGAGTATGATCAGTTAACGATATAATGATGGTAGCTACGATATGTAGTTTACGATTGTTTTATATTACTATTTTTTTAATAATGTTGTTATTATTGTTATTACTACTATTACTACTACTTCTATTACTACTACTTTTTTTAATGGCCTCCAGCCTCCCCCAATAACCATACCTTCGCCACCATTTTATTACCTTACTACTACTACTACTACTACTACTACAACCACCACAGAGTCGAGAGTATTACCCACAGCCATTAATTTAACATAATCTAACTCTCATTACCAATATTGACTATCCACACACACCCATGAGGTGATGTTTACCTGTAGAGGCATGATAGTGCTATGCCACCCTCCCCCCCACACACCCTCCCCCCTCCCCTCACACCTTCACTTCCCCCTGAATCTCTCACCTCCTCTACCCCACCCTTACACGTTCACCCCCCTCACTCTCACTCTCCTTCCCCCCACACACCCTTACCTCCCCCTCTCACCCCCCTCCTCCCCTCTTTCATTAACCCACACTTTAACTCAATTACTTATTACTTTTAATCGAATCTCATTTACAGTAAGTCAGTCATATATAAAATATTAATGGAGGTTAATATTTGCTCTAGGAACGCCAAGCACTATTAATTCTTGTGCTGGCGATGGTCTTTAGGGTGTTTTTCGTCTGGCGTATGTTCTATGAGTCACTGTGGGGTGGAGACAAACGCCAGACACTACTAATGCCCACCCCACAACCCCTACACCCACCCCACACCCCCTACACCCACCCCACACCCCTACACCCTACACCCCCCCAGACCCCTTACACCCACCCCACACCCCCAACACCCACCCCAGACCCCCTACACCCACCCCAGACCCCTTACACCCAC
Organism: Homarus americanus; assembly: GCF_018991925.1. Taxonomy (NCBI): domain Eukaryota; kingdom Metazoa; phylum Arthropoda; class Malacostraca; order Decapoda; family Nephropidae; genus Homarus; species Homarus americanus. The sequence continues at coordinate 774,855 of NW_024742051.1, read as the reverse complement.
CACAGACCCCCTACACCCACCACGGACCCCCTACACCAGGGGTGGGCAATTATTTTTGATGGAGGGCCACTTCATGAATGGTGGCACACTTCGCGGGCCACAGGTTAACAGCGACGAGCCAGTATTGCTACTATGTCCACCCAACTTCCAAAATTGTCCTTTCTGTAATTAATAAGAATTTTTTTTTTCTGATTGCCAAATGCAGTGGCGGGCCACAGAAATAATTTGGCGGGCCAAATGTGGCCCGTGGGCCGCACTTTGCCCACCCCTGCCCTACACACTCCACCTCCCAGACCCTCACCCACACCCTAAACCCCTTTACACCCACCACAGACCCCTACACCCACCACAGACCCCTTTACACCCACCCCAGACCCCCACACCCACCACAGACCCCCCACACCACCACCCTCACTCCCAACCACAGTCCCCCACACCCACCACAGACAGCCCTACACCCACCCCAGACCCCTACACTCCACCCCAGACCCCTTACACCCACCACAGACCCCCTACACTCCACTCCCAGACCTTTACACCTGACCACAGACCCCCACACACCCACCCCAGACCCCTTACACCCACCACAGTCCCCTTACACCCACCATAGTCCCCCTACACCCACCGTACACCCCCTACACCCCGGCCCATTACACCTACACCCCGGCCCATTACACCTACACGCACTACATAATCAATCTAAAGTACAGGTGATAGAGGCAAGATGATTGGCTGAGACCATCACATAAAGGACCAATTACCATCCAGGATCGACTGTCAGAGAGCGTCGTAAAGTCGGTAGTTTAGTAATGACTTGTTCTTAGTACGACATAACCATGCAATTAGGTGATACGGTAATTAGGACATAAAACGGTACAGAGAGATTATAATTGTGTCTATGTAAGTATGTATGTATGTATGTATGTGTGTGTGTGTGTGTGTGTGTGTGTGTGTGTGTGTGTGTGTGTGTGTGTGTGTGTGTGTGTGTATGTATGTATGTATGTATGTATGTATGTATGTATGTACTATAGTATTTACGCAATTAACTGTGTATGCATCTGTGTGTATATATTATGACACACGTGTGTGTGTGTGTGCTTGAAACTGTATCCTGATGTGCGTTTGCTGTATACATTATGTACGCTATTAATCGTGTATGTATCTGTGTGTGTTTGAAATCATTCTAATCTGTGTGTGTGTGTGTGTGTGTGTGTGTGTGAGTACATATATGTAAGCATGTGTGCATGTACTAATGTTTATAATCAGGTAGAGTATGTATGTATGTATGTATGTACAACAAAAGACCATTAAACAAGTAACACTATGACGCAACAGGGCAAATCACGACACATGAATAACGCACGACGCATTATAACTCACTGACGCATACATTCGAACCAGGAGGTGCTAATCAGTCCACCATGGGAACAACAGTGGGTCGGCTTCACACCTGACTACCAGATAACACAACAACACCAGCAGAGTGAGGCATCAGATACCACACCACCCGGTGTCTCGTGACCACGTGAGGTCCTTCATATCAACACCCGAGGACAAGTTACTACACCACGTGAACACCACACCACCCGGTGTCTCGTGACCACGTGAGGTCCTTCATATCAACACCCGAGGACAAGTTACTACACCACGTGAACACCACACCACCCGGTGTCTCGTGACCACGTGAGGTCCTTCATATCAACACCCGAGGACAAGTTACTACACCACGTGAACACCACACCACCCGGTGTCTCGTGACCACGTGAGGTCCTTCATATCAACACCCGAGGACAAGTTACTACACCACGTGAACACCACACCACCCGGTGTCTCGTGACCACGTGAGGTCCTTCATATCAACACCCGAGGACAAGTTACTACACCACGTGAACACCACACCACCCGGTGTCTCGTGACCACGTGAGGTCCTTCATATCAACACCCGAGGACAAGTTACTACACCACGTGAACACCACACCACCCGGTGTCTCATGACCAGCCCAGGCCCGGGCCATCAACTGTAAACTATAATAATTTATATGTTCAATTCATGTTCCTTCTCCTCTCCGTAATGAAAGCTTTTGTTAAACGACCCGCCCACCCCATGTCTGTGTGTGTAATAAGTCATTTATGTCCATTTATGTATATTTTCAGCCTTCGGGCAGCAGAACTTTTTCAATAAACCGTTAATTATTATTATAATTTATTATTAGAACAGGTGCGACTCACTAACGCATAGGTAAAGCACTAACGCATACCTGTGACGCATTAACAGGTGTGTGACCGATTAACGCATGTCATAAAGCAGGTATGGCCCACTAACGCATAACTATGACGCATTATCAAGTTTGGACGTACACATGACGGCCAGGGACGCACAGCTGGTGACGCATCAGATACACATGGTGACGCATGGGCAGGAGACGACCCCATGCTCAGGGCGACGACTAGTGAACAAACTACCCAGATCGCCTAACCTAACCTAACCAAGCCTCACCTTATCTAACCTTAAGTTTCTGAAAGGAATTTTGAACCAGAAATTAAAATCCAATTAACGGGGCCAAGTTCTGGAGGTGGCTGTAAGTTCAACATTTCCTCTGTGTGTGTGTGTGTGTGTGTGTGTGTGTGTGTGTGTGTGTGTGTGTGTGTGTCTAACTTGCTCATTTAAGTTAAAATACAAATGTGGCTTCTAGATTTAACACTGATACCCTACCTTAACTAGATACCTTCACTTAACACCAGTTAGGAGACATAATTAACACTGAGACTCTACCCGAATTTTGTCTATTAACTGGTGCTAAGTGAACGTATCTAGTTAAGGGAGAGTCTTAGTATAATTCTGACGCCATTTTGTGTTACGTCATAGACACACTCAAATCATTACTTACGATCAATATCACTTTACTATATTTCTAAGTATTCTAACAGAACTTACTTATAAATAATTGTGTATGTTATATTACTTCAATTACTTTTATAAGTGTAATGATCTATTGACTTCGTAAGTAAGAATAATGTATCGTTCTTGTTTATTTGTAAGTAAGAATAAAGTAATTATTTGTGTACGTAATTCACTTAAACATTACTTATACTTACCACAGTGGGACCAAAGTTACCTGACAGTACCACCATTAGGTATTGTTTACACGGTCCCTCAGGTGTAATTAACCCCTCCCTCTCCCTCCATCTACATCTCCTCTCCCTCCCTCTCTTTCCCCAACTCCTACCCCCTCCTCAAGACCTGTTCCCTCCCTCTATAGATCCCCTCCCTCCCTCTACACTTCCCTCCCTTCTACCCCTCCCTCTATAGATCCCCCCCTTCCTCTACAGCTCCCCCCTCCCCCATAACACCTCCCTCCCTCTCTTCTTTCAACACCTGGCGCGATCTGGCGGCTATTTCCGGCACTCAGATGATAAACGAACAAACAGACCAAATTCTACCGATCATCCAACACTGACATAGATGCTGCGGGGTATAACATAAGTCAGTAAAGCCATAGGTTAGGTTATTTTAAGGTGAGGGTGTGATATTAACGCCATAACTAGCATTCACTAAAGTCTGGCGAAAGATTACGTTATTGTTTGTTAAAGTGGGGGATGACAGGACGAGCATTCACTAACGCCTGGCGAAAGACCATGTGAGTCATATTAACGCCAGTGAGAGAATTAAGTAGAACTCGACACTTATAGCAGCTACGCCAGAGGAAAGAAATGCCTACCCTGACGCTCATTGACAACAAACACTCATAAAACATTCAATTACGCTACGCCAGGCGAAAGAACGCCCCCCTTGGCGGTCATTTGAGGCAAAAAAAAACACTAATTAACTAAGTGTTTCCCATAAGCCTCTCCTGGGATGGTTAATTCTCTTAACTGTGGAGCTAAATGTCAAACACCTCCATAAACTCCTACGTCAGTTAGATACGTTCTCACATCACCAGTTAGGAGGAAAATTGAACTTAGGAACCTTTGAGAATCCATCTTTGTGTGGTAACTTAAATGAGTCAGTTAGATACGCTCTCACATCACCAGTTAGGAGGAAAATTGAACTTAGGAACCTTTGAGAATCCATCTTTGAGTGGTAGCTTAAGTGGGTCAGTTAGATACGTTCTCACATCACCAGTTAGGAGGAAAATTGAACTTAGGAACCTTTGATAATCCATCTTTGTGTGGTAACTTAAGTGAGTCAGTTAGATACGTTCTCACATCACCAGTTAGGAGGAAAATTGAACTTAGGAACCTTTGAGAATCCATCTTTGAGTGGTAGCTTAAGTGGGTCAGTTAGATACGTTCTCACATCACCAGTTAGGAGGAAAATTGAACTTAGGAACCTTTGAGAATCCATCTTTGTGTGGTAGCTTAAGTGAGTCAGTTAGATACGTTCTCACATCACCAGTTAGGAGGAAAATTGAACTTAGGAACCTTTGAGAATCCATCTTTGTGTGGTAGCTTAAGTGAGTCAGTTAGATACGTTCTCACATCACCAGTTAGGAGGAAAATTGAACTTAGGAACCTTTGAGAATCCATCTTTGTGTGGTAGCTTAAGTGAGTCAGTTAGATACGTTCTCACATCACCAGTTAGGAGGAAAATTGAACTTAGGAACCTTTGAGAATCCATCTTTGTGTGGTAGCTTAAGTGAGTCAGTTAGATACGTTCTCACATCACCAGTTAGGAGGAAAATTGAACTTAGGAACCTTTGAGAATCCATCTTGAGTGGTAGCTTAAGGTGAGATACGTTCTCAGTTAGGAGGAATTGAACTTAGGAACCTTTGAGAATCCATCTTTGTGTGGTAGCTTATGAGTCACAGATACGTTCTCACATCACCAGTTAGGAGGAAAATTGAACTTAGGAACCTTTGAGAATCCATCTTTGTGTGGTAGCTTAAGTGAGTCAGTTAGATACGTTCTCACATCACCAGTTAGGAGGAAAATTGAACTTAGGAACCTTTGAGAATCCATCTTTGTGTGGTAGCTTAAGTGAGTCAGTTAGATACGTTCTCACATCACCAGTTAGGAGGAAAATTGAACTTAGGAACCTTTGAGAATCCATCTTTGTGTGGTAGCTTAAGTGAGTCAGTTAGATACGTTCTCACATCACCAGTTAGGAGGAAATTTGAACTTAGGAACCTTTGAGAATCCATCTTTGTGTGGTAGCTTAAGTTCCTGATGAGTGAAGGCCAACGATTCTATTTTGGGCAAGTGAACTACAGGAGGGCGGTGCTTGGTAACTCTCCTACCCTGCCGCTCACCCACCCACAACCCATGTCAATACTCCCCCCCTCTCTCTCTTTTCCTACTATTCATTACACTTCCTGATTCACCCTATCTATCCTTTACTATCCCTTCCCATACATCCATCCACTTCTGCCGTCCATCCATCCAACCAGCTACATATCCATCCACACTATCCTCTCTTCCTCCTATCACCTTTATCACCTATCCTTCTCTAGCCATTTAATCCTCTCCTATTCCTCTTGTTCCACTCTTTCTATCCACATCATCCCCAATCCTCATCCACTCTCCTTGACCAAAACAGTCTCTCAATTGAAGTCACCTTCACTTAGGTACAGCTACAGATATACGTACAGCTATAAGTACAAGTACAGCTACAGCTACAAGTACAGCTACAGATACAAGTACAGCTACAGATACAAGTACAGCTACAGATACAAGTACAGCTACAGATACAAGTACAGCTACAGCTACAAGTACAGCTACAGCTACAAGTACAGCTACAGATACAAGTACAGCTACAGATACAAGTACAGCTACAGATACAAGTACAGCTACAGATACAAGTACAGCTACAGATACAAGTACAGCTACAGATACAAGTACAGCTACAGATACAAGTACAGCTACAGATACAAGTACAGCTACAGATACAAGTACAGCTACAGATACAAGTACAGCTACAGATACAAGTACAGCTACAGATACAAGTACAGCTACAGATACAAGTACAGCTACAGATACAAGTACAGCTACAGCTACAAGTACAGCTACAAGTACAGCTAGATAATTATTAACACGATTACAATATTCACAACTACACAATCTCAATGCAATTAACCTAACCTAACCTAACCTAACCTAACTTAACCTAACCTACCCATTTCCCACACACTCTGAGTATTCTGAAAGCTTTAAAAAAACTTAAGATCAATTTTACGATGTTTTCTAATTACTCAAAAATAAATTTAATTCATAATGTATCGTAAGTTGATTTAAATGTCGTAAATACTGTAGGTGTAACGCATTTAATTACTTGAGTTAAGATGTAAAGATGGATTCTCAAAGGTTCCTAAGTAAAAGTTTTACTCCAAACTGGATATAAGAAAAAACATCTCATACATCCAGATCACAACACGGAAATAACTCTAAAATAACCTAACCTAACCCCAAAACCAGATATCTTCCTTACAACCCGGAGCTATTAACGAGAGACGGGAATATAACGACCCCCCCCCCCCCAAACAAAATAGTCTAAAATAGCCGTCAAGAGAGAACCCTGAGATAAAAATAAGAGTAAAATTCGACCACTGTTTTGGTACAGATGTAATGGTGCTGTGGAGTCATGGCGCCGTAGTGAAGTTGGCGTAGGGACGATGATGAACCCCACGATCCACGCCACTATCTTCACTACACCAGATACTGACCCCATTCTCCTGTTTGTGTGTATGTCTCGTGTGCCCTGATAGTGGTTGGGTTAGGTTAGGTTAGGTTAGGTTATGTTTCAGCATCTGTGTGTCTGTAGATGGCTGGTGCCTTTGGGTGTTTAGCGCAATCAATACTCCAGCCAGGGGAAGACCTCACTGCCTGGCGTACGATGACCTCACTCCTCAATCACAAATAAATCACTTTTAAATAACTAATCTCTTGTTATTTATCTTAATTATCGATTTAGGAGTCATTTCCAACAAGTAAAGAGGTGATTGGAACGATGCCAAGGTGTTGGGGTAGTATGATATGACCGCTTGAGGGCCATGACAGTGCCAGCTCGTAGTGCCAGTCTTGGGCCAACTTGTGCCGTATTAGGTCACTAAACTGGTGTCATCCTAAAGTGTGTTTTCCGCCCCTCGATGTTCAGCATAATGTTCACTATGCCTTGCCCTCCACAACACACTCTTCCTCCATTCTCCCTTAAGTGTTAAAAGTGAGTGTGTTTTTTAAGTGTGAAGTGAGGAGGAATATAAAAAAAAAAGTGTGTTTAAGTGAGGTGTTTTAAGGTACGGAAAAGTAAAGGGAAAAATATCGGATTTATTTCGCCTGTGGTGTTTGTTTAATACAGAGGGGGATTATACCGACGGCGTAGACTCCACAGTACACCTGCTTGGGGTACACTAGCCCTTCTTCAGGTAAGTCCTAGTCTATTACCTGTCCTTTAAGGGTTAATTAATACCTAAGGGGGATTGAAGGGGTTCTCGACTCTCACCTGTGTTCTAAGGGTCATTTAACACCTAAGGGGATTTAAAGGGATTAAGGTATTCGAGTTGCCCATTTAAAGACGCAAAATGTACTACCCCTTCGTCAGGTAGGTCTTGGACACTTACCTGTGTTTTAAGGGTTAATTAACACAATATAAGGGATTTTAGGATTTAAAGGACCAGATAAACCCCTTTAAAGACAGATACCTAATTACCCAAAGGGGATTATCACTACTTAAACCAAAAACTGTAAAACCGAAAATGAATCATAATATTTGTCAAAAAAAATAAACAAAAAATTGTGAAAAAAATAATAAATACAAAAAATTGAGTATTTAGGGGGAGAGAGAGAGAGAGAGAGATGGTACTGAAATGGTATCTATGGTAGGTGGCTGTTGTATGGTAGGTTAATGGTAGATGTTAATGGGTAATGTTAAGGGCATGACTGACACACACACACACACACACACACACACACACACACAAAAGAAAAAAAAAAAAACACCGATACACATCCACCTCCTTGACACACACACTACCTCTGTACACATACATACGCGTGTGTACAGACCAACTGACGTATACACTTTTTGCCAAGCGTAAACTCACACAAGCACAAAATAATACACAGATATACTACATGCAGGACTTACACACACACACACACACACACACACACACACTTGGTTAAAAATATTAATTGGAAGGACTTAATATAGTAGCCATGTGATACATTCAAAGCAAACAATGTGCTATGATTCACTGATAAATACACTTTTAGGGGAGGTGTGTGTGTGTGTGTGTGTGTGTGTGTGTGTGTGTGTGTGTGTACATCAATACACAAGTCCGTGATATACCTGTTGTAGCCCCACAACTAGAGAGAGTAGGCAAGTACAATCCTAGCCCCCTGCTATGTAGTCCCACGTATTGTAGCCCTCTCGTAGCCCCAAAAAGGTTCAATAACCCCCTTTATATTCCACAAGAAAATTCAACAGCCCCTTAAAGGTTCAACAGCCGCTCATAGGTTCAATCGCCCCTCATAGCCCCTTAAAGATTCAATAGCCCCTCTCATAGCCCCAAGAAGGTTTAATAGCCTTCAGTAGCCCCTTAAAGGTTTAATAGCATCCAGTAGCCCCTTAAAAGTTCAATAGCCCCTCGTAGCCCCCCAGGAGGGTTCAGTAGCCCCTAGCAGCAGCCCCTCGAGTTAAATTAAGTGAGTGACATTCAAGGTCAAGTCTGGTTCACAGCTTTCAAGTGTCATCGAATTATGTGATAATTTATGATCGTTTTACATAAATATACATACATACATATACATACATACATACTTACTTAAATACATACATACATACATACATACATACATACATACATACTTAAATACATACATACATACATACAGACATACATGCTTACTTAAATACATACATACAGACATACATACTTACTTAAATACATACATACATACATACAGACATACATGCTTACTTAAATACACATATACATAGACATATATACATACATACATACATACACTACATGCTTAAATACACATATACATACAGTACATACATACTTCAATACATACATTTATAAATTTATGAACAATTCTCCACAAACATGTATACATTAACACCTGTATACATACTCAAATTAACCCTACATGTATACTCACATTATCTATACATATCTAAGCCAGACGAACGATTGCCTGTGTTATTTTGCCTTTGATGGCGTCTGGGGTCTCTCTCTCTCTCTCTCTCTCTCTCTCTCTCTCTCTCTCTCTCTTCGTGATCATCTTGTACACACAGCATTTGGGATACAGGGTTGTAGAGCATCATAGAGACATAACAATAGACAGATATCGATCAACACACACACACACACACACACAGCCCTCATTTTTCACTCATCCATTTCCCTCTCTACCTTCACCGTGTTTACAGATGACGTCATTGTTTTGTTATACCGAGGCAGAATCCCCCATCGCCTCTACACCTCACCCCCAACCACCCTTCACACACACCCACCACCCCTCTCGACCCCTCACCACCCCCCACCCACCTCTCATTCCTCACCACCAGCACCCCAACCACCCTTCTACACCCACCCCAACCACCCTTCTACACCACCCTTGCCCTCTAGATCCCACCCCCACCCACCACCCCCAACCACCTTCTACACCACACCCCTCACCCCTCGCCACCACCACCCCTAACCACCCTTCTACACCACACCCCCCTCACCCCCCTCCTAAACCCCTATTATTCACCTTTTCACATTATTATCCTTCATTAACTCCTAAACAACAATAAAAAATAAATAAACAATAAATTCTGACAATAATTTAAATCTATGTATAATTATGTATTAAAATTATAATACAAATAAACATATGAATTCTAACACACAGACAGACAAATGTTGACAGGTGTGGAGTTGACAGGTGTGAGGTGTTGACAGGTGTGTGGAGTTGAGCCCGTCTAAACCAGGATAGACATGTGTAAGTGATTGAATATATATGTATGTATTTATGCATGTATGTACAGTATGTATGTATGTATGTATGAGTTCATGTGTGTATGAAAGAGAGAGAGAGAGAGAGAGAGAGTCTGTGTTGCTATGGCTGCCTGGCTCACTGATGTATCACACTGTGTACTCTGCTAGCTCGTCTGTCTGTCTGTCTGTCTGTCTCTCTGTCTGTCTCTCTGTCTGTCTCTCTGTCTGTCTGTCTGTCTGAGTGTTTTAAACCTATACTACTTACTGTAAACATATAAAAAATACATACTTCTAAACCAACGTATACACACACACACACACACACACACACACACACACACACACACACACACACACACACACACACACACCATCAATCACACAGACAGACACAAGGCTCTCACGCCACAACCCAGCCCTGCACCAACCATGAATCTCATAATATAGCTTGTTAAAGACACACCCGCCGCGACGGTTCACTTGCACTTGCATTGAGCTGAAGGACAAAAGCTTATGTTGGCACTTTAGTAACAGGGGGATGTGGAGTGAAGAGAGAGAGAGAGAGCACAGTATTGCAAAGGTTAGGCGATGTTGCAATACCTTCTTCCCAATGATGCAACCCCCCCCTCCCCTCCCCTAACCTAACCTCACCTAACCCCTCCCCTCTCCTCAGCTAATGTGTTACTCTACCTGGGGGTAAATTTAGCTGTGATACCTGTAGCTGTTATTTACCTGGTTACCTGTGTGATTTATTTACCTGTGTGATTATTTTTTTATGCATATTTTACTTATTTTCTTTGTGTTGTTGTGTAGTTTACATGTGTGTGTGTGTGTGTGTGTGTGTGTGTGTGTGTGTGTGTGTGTCTGTATCGCTCACTCACACACACACACACACACTCACTCACTCTTTCTCACACACGCAATCTTTCTCACTCTAAAGGAAACATTCTCTCTCTCTCTCTCTCTCTCTCTCTCTCCGTCACCCAGAGAAACATAATTTTGTCTCTCTCTCTCTTTTCCTCTCTCAGCATTCGACTTCTTGCAGCTAAGGCATAACCCCCCTCCTCCCCCTCCCTCCATTACCACTTTTTTTACCCGGAGTAATAAGGGCGTAAGCCACAGGGGGGGTATTATCTGGCCTTCTCTCTACCATATAACTTTTACTTGCTGCTCCCATGGAAATGTTGGTTGTTGGGAATGGTGGTTGTTGGGAATGGTGGTTGTTGGGAATGGTGGTCGTTGAGAATTGTGGTAGTTGGTAATGGTGGTTGTTGGAAATACTTGAAAATGTTAGTATATGTTAGCTAAGGATAGTTGTTGAAAATGGTGGTAGTTGGGATTAGTGGTAGTGGAAAATGTTGGTAATTGAGAGTGGTGGTTGTTTAAAATGTTGGTAAAAAAATATTGGTTGTTTAAAATGTTGGTTGAAAATAATGGTAGTTAAAAATATCAGTTGTTACACATATTGGTTGATATAAAATTGTGGTTGCAAGAAAAATTGGTTGAACACGAAGCTACAACACTAGTTACTCGACTTGTTGCGTGTGTGCGTGGTCCGTCACTGTGTAATTAAGTAAATGAAAAGCTAGGCGCTAGTGGGAGGGAGGAAGGGGGAGAGAGGGAAGGGGAAGGGGAGGTGGGGAATAGAATGGAGGGAGGGAGAGGGAAGGAAGGAAGAGAGATTGAGTGATAGAGAATGCTACAGACAGACAGACAGACAGACAAAGGAAATCCAGAAATAACAAAAACACCCCCAAACAAACACATATAAACACACCATCAAAACAAACAAACATACAATCAAAACAAACATCGATAAAACAGACACACCAATAATACACACACAACCAGACCATCAAAACACACACACACAAACACACACATGTACACCAATTAAAACAAACACACACACCATCAAAACAAACATCGATAAAACAGACACACACCAATAATGCACACACAACCAGACCATCAAAACACACACACACACACACACACACATGTACACCAATTAAAACAAACACACACACCATCAAAACAAACATACAATCAAAACAAACATCGATAAAACACACACACAAACACCAATAAAACATACACCCACAAACACATAGCAACTAGGTGTGTCCTGACTTAACTGGACTAAACTGGAAGCCTTAGAGTAACCGTGTGGCGTGATAACTGTGCTGCCGTGAACGTGAAACCCCACCCCACACTCCCACAACCTACCCCACACCCACATTAACCCCTCAAAACCTACCCCACATACTACTCACCATATAACCCCTCCCCACACACCCCCACTGTCAGCATCTGTACCCACACCCCACTATCCTGTAACCCCACACACTGTCAGCATGTAACCCCACAAATCATGCGCTTAACCTCCACCCCTAACCCCCACACATTCTCAGCACATAATCACCCCACCCACCCACAACCTCCCCCCACCCACCCACAACTTCCCACACCTCCCCTGTTAGCATGCACACCCTTCACCCCCCACCCTGCCACAACCCTACTTTCCACCCCACCAACAACCCAGCCTAACCCTAAACGCCAGACGGAGGATCGCCAGACTAGTAGATGTTGTAGGAGGGTCCAAGTGACAGATGACCCCACACACCTCCCACCATGGCCTCAGGTCAGGTCAAATCTGGTCTCTATGGATGCAGTTACTGAACCCTGGGTGTGTGTGTGTGTGTGTGTGTGTGTGTGTGTGTGTGTGTGTGTGTGTGTGTGTGTGTGTGTGTGTGTGTGTGGATTTGCATGGTGGCTTTTCATTGTAAAGTTTTTGTATAGTAAATTTATGTTTGCATGTATGTATGTATGTATGTATGTATGTATGTACTGTGTATGCATGAATATAGAATACAACATAGTACATGTGCGTGGGTACACATCATCACGTCACTCATGCTTGTCCATGCACGTATATGTCTGAACGTGTACACATATGTATACCCTAACACACACACTCACTAAAACACAAACAATAAAACACTTACAGGGGGGCTCAGTTTGACTCCGTGTGCGTGTGTAGGTGACACACACACACACACACACACACACACACACACACACACACACACACCACTCGAAACAATCATTTGTTCAATAGATTTGTAAAGTGTTGACCCATATTTAGAAACACTTTACGAATCCTTAAAAAGTCGGATTCACTTATACGAACGTAAACAAACAGAGCTGTACTATGTTTAGCAATGGGGAGTTATAATAATAATAATGATAATAATAATAATAATAATAATAACAACAACAATAATAACAACAATAATAACGATAATGATAATAATAATAATAATAATAATAACACTAATAATAATAATAATTCTACAACTACTATTACTACTATTGTCACCAACACTACTATTATTTACTATTTATAACAACAAGAACAACAGCTACTTATCAACAACTAATTTGCATACAATCAATAACTACAGATCAGGTCAGGTTCTGTTTGTTTACTTACATTACCGTCATTGTCGGTCTATTTCTGTCTAAAGTAAACAAAATTGAGAGAGAGAGAGAGAGAAAGAGAGAGAGAGAGAGAGAGAGAGAGAGAGAGAGAGAGAGAGAGGCTATTGTTCACTAGGCGTCACTTTATAAAAACAACTTTTGCAATTTCTTCTCCAAGGTGATGGTAAGGTGAGGACAGTGTTTTGACCCCCTCCCCCCCCTCTCTCTCTCTCTCTCTTATACTCGCTCTTTCTCTCTATTATATTCTCTCCTTATCTCAGTCTCTCTTTCCCACACACTCTCCCTCTCTCTCTCTTTCTCTCTCTCTCTCTTCCAGTTTATCTTCGTCTTTCTTCCCCTTCCCCCCTCCTCTCTAACCACCAACACCTCCTCTTCCTCTACCCCCTCCCCCTAACTACCCCCACCTCCTTCCTCCCCCTTTTCCTCCCTTCTCCTTCCCCCTAACCACCCCCTTCTACTCCCTTAAATCACCCCCTAGCCCCTCTCCAGGTAAACATACATACATACATACATACATACATACATACATACATATACATACATACTGTACATATACATACATACCCATTATTTAAGGGGTTAAACCCTTTACCCCTGAAGGACTAAACCCATAAATTTTCTTCCCTTTACAGATCTAATGGCTGAGTTATGCTGATAATTAAGGTAAGATACGTCGCTTCTAAAGGGTTCTAAGTCTAATGGGGCTATTATTTAATGGGTCTTGGTTTTATTGAGTCTATTATTTAATGGGCTCTAGGTCTAATGGGTGATATTTCTAATGGGGCTATTACTTAATGGGTCTTAGTTATGGACTATTATTAATGAGTAATGGGATTTAATGGGTACTAGGTCTAATGGGTTACTGTACAAAGGGTAATATTTCTAATGGGTTTAATGGGTACTGATACAAATGGGGCCTAACCTAACTTAACCAATCCCCCAAAATGAAGGGTTGAATCCCATTATAATTAAGATCCATTTAAATGAGAGAGAGAGAGAGAGAGAGAGAGAGAGGGGGCGGGGGGGCAGTACCACCTCCCCCCTCCTCTCTCTGTTGCCAACACTGGAGCAACATCACCAGGCGAAGACCATCTCCCCCACTCCCCATTCCCTCCCATTCATCCCCACTCCCCCCCACTCACCCCCATTTCCTCTTACGCCCTCCCATTTACTCCCTCTCACTCTCTCTTATGCCCTCCGATAACTCCACTCACTCCCACCCACTCACTCCCACTCTACGGTCATGCAAATCCCAATTTCACTCCTAAATCCGATCGAGTCCCTGTGTGTGTGTGTGTGTGTGTGTGTGTGTGTGTGTGTGTGTGTATGTGTGTGTGTGTGTGTGTTTTCAGGTCCATTGTTACGGTCTAATTCCAATATTACTCTCAAAAGTCCAATAATACTCCCAAAAGTCCAATAATACTCCCAAAAGTCCAATAATACTCCTCAAAAGTCCAATAATACTCCCAAAAGTCCAATAATACTCCCAAAAGTCCAATAATACTCCCAAAAGTCCAATAATACTCCCAAGTCCAATAATACTCCCAAAAGTCCAATAATACTCCCAAAAGTCCAATAATACTCCCAAGTCCAATAATACTCCTCAAAAGTCCAATAATACTCCCAAAAGTCCAATAATACTCCCAAAAGTCCAATAATACTCCTCAAAAGTCCAATAATACTCCCCAAAGTCCAATAATACTCCCAAAAGTCCAATCTCACAAAGTCTAATCTGCAGGATGCCCAAATTCACCATCCACGTCCAATTTGACCCAAGTCCAATTTAGCCTAACCACCTGTACCAATAAAATCCAATTATTAGAGAAAGGAAAAGAAAATATATTTTTTAGTTCAATGGATAAAAGAAAAATAAAGATAGTTTTATGTGTTTTGTAATTTTCTTTCTTTTTCTCTCTTTTTTTTATTGTTTATGCTCCGTGATATTATATTTTCTCTCTTTAAGTCCTTCTCTCTCTCTCTCTCTCTCTCTCTCTCTCTCTCTCTCTCTCTCTCTCTCTCTCTCTCAACATACGATAACAAGAGACAGTGAGCCTTCCACACCTGTGTGTGTGAGAGAGAGAGAGAGAGAGAGAGAGAGAGAGAGAGAGAGAGAGAGAGAGAGAGACCCACCAACATTCAACTATACAATAAACCACCAGTGACAAACAAACACAAAACAAACAAACAAACAAACACAATCAAACAAACAAAAATAAAAAACACAAACAAACAGAAGTGGGGAGGACAAACAGAGTTCATCTGCTTGGCTGTTGTATAACTTTGAGGGTGAGTGGGGGGTGGTCGTGGAGGTGGGGTGGTGAGGTGCAGGGGTGAGGGGTCGTGAGTGGGGTGGTGAGTGGGGGTGAGGTCGTGGTGGGGTGAAATTAGAGGTGAGGGGGGTCAATGTGAGTGAAGTGAGGAGGTGAGTGGGGGTCGTGGAGTGGGTGGTGAGTGGGGGGTGAGGGTCGTGAGTGGGGGTGGGGGGTCGTGGTGGGGTCGTGGTGGGGGTGAGGGGGGGGGTCGTGAGTGGGGGTGAGGGGGGTCGTGGTGGGGGTGAGGGGGTCGTGGTGGGGTGAGGGTCATGGGTGGGGGTGAGGGGGTCGTGAGTGGGGTGAGGGGGGTGCAGTGGGGGAAGGGGGGTGGAGTGGGGTGAGGGGGGGATGGGGGGTCGTGAGGGGTGGAGTAGGGGGTGGGGGTCGTGAGGTGGGGTGGTAGGGGTGGTGAGTGGGGAAGGGGGTGGGTGGGGATGAGGGGGTCGTGAGGGGGGTGGGCTAAGGGGTGAGGGTCGTGGGTGGGGTGGGTAAGGGGTGTTAAGGTGGGGGGAAGGGTGAGTGGGGTGAGGGGGATGGGGGTTGAGTGTGGGGATGGGGTGGGGCCAGGTGTGATGAGGCCTGTACCTAGATTGAGTGTATGGGGTCAGGGGGAGGGTGTAGGTCGAGTGTGTGTGTGTGTGTGTGTGTGTGTGTGTGTGTGTGTGTGTGTGTGTGTACTGTAACCTGTGCGACTGTCTGTAATCTATCTATCTATCTATCTATCTACACAAGATCTACTGCAAGATTATTCTCTCCCCTTCCTACTCCACATATCAAGAAGCTCTCAACACACTGACCCTTTCGACTCTCACTGACCATCACCACGACCTCATCTGCAAATTTGGTAAGAAGCTTCTACACCATCCTCGACACCGGCTCCTACTACCACCTGAGATCCCTTGTCCGAGAATTGCTGTTCGAAAACCACAACCGCATCCAGCCCATACGTGCACGAACTGATCGCTATAAGAACAGCCCAGTCCCAACCATTGTAAAAATTATCAATAACTTGTAATAAATCAGTGTATTCACTCCCAGTAAACACTACTCCTTGCACTGTCACTATGTTGAAATGAACTGTAGTTTGAGCTTTTCCCCATCTAGTTATTATATATCTTATTTGTGTCACTTATGTTACTTGTATATTATTTGTAATTCGTAACCCATTCCCCAAATATGTAACTGTATATTTTCAGCCTTCTGGCTGCCAAGCTCTTTGAATAAACCGTTAATTATTATTATTATTATTATTACACACGCGTCATGGGCTCACCAGGAACCAATCAAAACACGCCATGTATGGACCAATCAGAGCACGTCAAAACCTAAAGCGCGTGGATTTTGCTCTTCAGTAAACGAAAATTGAAAAGTTCTTTATAAATGAAAAAAATATATATTAATCTACCTTATTTTACTATGCTATATTTTATTACAATTTACACCTTTCTACAAGATAATTTACACCTTTCTACAAGACACTTCATTTTTACAAGACAATTTACACTTTTTTACAGGACAACTTTCACTTTGTGTAATTTGTTCACCTTTTACACATCAAATATATTAATTCAATTAACCATTTTTTACAAACTACATTTACACAATTTACAAGACACGTTTGACATTTTTACAACACAATTCTCGCTTTTTACACACAAACACATAAATGGAATAGGTTAGATTAAGTGAGGTTAGGTTAGGTTAGGCAGCGTTTATACTGAACAAAGGCGAGATTAATCTTCAGATTATCTTTGAATACAATACTTACATAAACAACATGAATAATACATGTTCTATACACACATACCTACACACACAGAAACAGTCACATACCTACACACACGCACACAGAAACAGTCACAAAGATGTACAGGTTCATATAAATATAAAGCAGGTTCATACAGTCACATACGCACATACACACACATACACGTTCATATAAATAGATGAAGCCACATACATACACACGCTGATTTACGATCATGTACACATATACACACAAAGACAGGCATACATGTACGCGCGCACACACACATGTAAGATGAAGCCACATACACACACACTTTCCTCCTCTCCTCCACACACAAAAAATAACGCGCACACACACACACACATGTACGTTGTGTGTGTGTGCATATATCCAAGGCTCCAGGTACCCAAGGTTTCTTTAGGTATTATATGCAAATTACACACACACACACACACACACACACACGTTACCGCATTCGTCGATAAATATAGAATTTTCCTCAACCAAGAGAGAGAGAGAGAGAGAGAGAGAGAGAGAGAGAGAGAGAGAGAGAGAGAGAACCGAGGCTTCTTGAGTCAAGGGAAAAAACACCTCTTGGGGTTTTTACTTTTTTTTTCAAGACTGGTTTATGGTTTTGGAATGTTGCGTTTTATTTGTCTTTTGTGGTAAATTGGAGGTTTTTTTTATTAATGTAATGGTTTTGGAGAGAGAGAGAGAGAGAGTAGAGAGGAGTGTGTGTGTGTGTGTGTGTGTGTGTGTGTACAGAGAGGGACTTAATTTGAGACCTTGTGGAACTACTGATGGCGTCGACGACTTGCATGTTCGTTCCGAAGCTGTCAAGGTATACAATGGGGAGAGGAGAGAGAGAGAGAGAGAGAGAGAGAGAGAGAGAGAGGGAGAGAGAGAGAGAGAGAGAGAGAGAGAGAGAGAGAGAGAGAGAGAGAGAGAGAGAGAGAGAGAGAGAGATGTGGGAAGGAGGGAAGGAGGGAAGGAAGGAGGAAAGGAAGGAGGACTGGAAGAAATGTGGGAAGGGGAGGAAGGGAGGAGGGAAGAAGGAGGAAGGAAGGGAGGAGGAGGAAGGGAGGGAAGGAAGGAAGGGAGGGAGGGTGGGAGGGGGGAAGGGAGAGTGGAAGGAATGAGGGAAGGGAGAGAAGGAAGGAGAGAAAGTGATATGAGAGAGAGAAGGAGAGATGGAGGGAAGGAAGGAGAGAGGAAGGATAGGTGATAGGAGGGACAGAGGAAGGAAGTGAGAAAGAAAGAAGGAAGGAAGGAAGGAAGGAAGGAAGGAAGGAAGGAAGGAAGGAAGGAAGGAATTGATGTGATGTGTGTATATATGTAAGTATATAAATGAACATGTGTGTGTGTGTGTGTGTGTGTGTGTGTGTGTGTGTGTGTGTGCGTAAGTATGTGCGTCAGTCTGAGGAGCAGGTACTTCTTCACCCAAATGCCCCTTAAGAAACCACAAAGGAGATACAACCCCTACCCCTTAATTCTACACTCGAGGACAGGGGGAAGGGAGAGGGGAGTACTCCCCTCAGCCAAGGATCACCTCAAAGGGGGTGTGTCAGGGAGGGCCTGGGGCAGTAGAGAGAGCATGACTTACCCTTCAGCTCCCTACGTCAGCCAGTGTAAGGGGGGGGACAAGGGTAAGGAGGAGAGGTGAGGGGGGGAGGGGGTGAGAGGGGAGGAATGAGGGGGTTACAGACACACACAGAAGGGACACTCAGTTATAGAAGAAATACCCCGGGTGTTGTCCGCTCGTCTCTCTCTGTTATATACCTAAACTTCTTACGGTCGGAAATTGAAAGTGTGTTGAGAGGCGGGAAAAAATTTCTCTGAGCCATTACAAGAGCGTTACAGGTTACGATCGAGTACAGTATCTCTCTGGAACTATCAATAATAAAAATAATAATAATAATAATTAACGGTCTATTGAAAGAGCTTGGCAGCCAGAAGGCTGAAAATATACAGTTACATATTTGGGGAATGGGTTTCGAATTACAAATAATATACAAGTAACATAAGTGATACAAATAAGATATATAATAACTAGATGGGGAAAAGCTCAAACTACAGTGCAACATAGTGCAGGGGGTTACAGTCGAGTACAGTATCTTTCTGTTACCATCGAGGCTGTATTTTGTAATTAAGTGGTTATTTCGAGTGTTACAGAAGGTTACAGTCAACTACAGTATATTTGTGGTACTATCAAGAGCGTCACAACCAAGTACAGCATATTTCTGTAACTCACGAGACTGTATTCTGTAACACAGTGCTTATTTTGAGAGGATTACAGGAAGGATACAGCCAAGTAGAGCATCATTCTGGCACTCACGAGACTGTAATTTGGATTCAGTGGTGATTACAGATACAGAAAGGTCCTAAATTATCTTCAAACTTAGAAACTACAGTTGAATATTACAGTTGGTGATTACAAAAATAGCTACAGGACAATACAGTGAGGTACTATATTAGCCTATGAACCTAGAAACTGTAATTGGTACTTTGTGGTGATTCCAGTATGTTACAGTGAAGTACTCAATTAACCTGAACTCAAAATACTATAGTTGGAACTCCAAGGTGATTACAAGAGAGGATACAGTGCGATATAGTGTGGTACTCTGAACTTGAAATTTACTGTAACCGAGTGATGATGAAAATGTGGCAAGACTCATGAAATACAGGATACAGGAGGTTACAGTAAGATAATACAGCATTAATACTAAGAGTGACAACTGAAACCTGTAATATAGTACAGTTGAGGCATTATGAAAGTGGAATACAGTGATAAATACAGAGCGACCACAGTTACAATTCAAAGCCGAGGATATCCAGGCCACAATATAATACAGTAAGGTGCTGTAACGCCTTTGTACTTTACGAACGACAGTGGGGACTTGGAGATTACAGAAGAGTTACAGTAACCAATGAAACTAACTGTAAACAATGCTCTGTGGTGATTACAAAAGGATTACAGAGACTGAATTAGCAATGATTGGAAAAACGGGCGTAAAACGAATCTCGGGTGCGTAAAACGAACCACATGAGCATAAAACGAATCTCGGGTGCGTAAAACGATTCTCGGATGTGTAAAACGAATCCAAAGTGCGTAAAACGAATCACATCAAAGTAAAACGAATCACAAATGCGTAAAACGAATCACCTGCGCCTTAAACGAATCACCTGCACCTAAAACGAATCACAGATGCATAAAATAAATCAATTTCTGGGATTAAGTGTGTAAAGCAAATCACAGAAGTGTAAACCGAATCTACAGCTGTAACCAGGCGTGTAAATCCAGGTACAGTCATAAGAACGGTACAGCAACAGGATAGTTTCAGGGACGGTACAGCAACAGGATAGTTTCAGGGACGGTACAGCAACAGGATACAAACATAAGGACGGTACAGAAACAGATTACAGTCTCAGGGAAGGTACAGTAACAGGGTACAGCCACAAGGACGGTACAGCACCAGTACAGACTATCTCTACTACCAACGCTGACGTTCCTGCTACAAGAGATCGCCAGTGCGGGCAGAAGGCGAGCGGTTATTTGCCTGGCATACACCTTCCCTACGCAGGTCATTACAGAATAAAGAGGGAAGCCAGACGCAGTTAAATGCCCGTGCTTTCGTTCGCCTGGCGTAGCTTCAACACCTGTAACACTGGGAGCAAAGGAGAACGAACGCCACACTGTCTTATCAAGCATTCGTTCGCCTGACGTAGTTTCAACACCCATAAAATTGAGAGGAGAACGAACAAAACACTCTCTCATCAAGCATTCGTTCGCTTGGCCCAGTGTCACAGAACAGAGAAGAACGCCAGGCACTGCTGATTGCCCGTCCTGGCCTTAAAGACACTAACAAACAGGATCTTGACACTAACGACTTAACAAGAGAGACGGACATTTAACCAATGCTGTAAAATACCGAACAAAAACATCAATAACAGCAGCAATAACATCAATAACAGCAGTAAATAACAACAGTACCATCAACAACAGTAAATAACAATAAAAGTAGCAATAACATCAATAACAGCAGTAAATAACAATAACAGCAGCAATAACAACAATAACAGCAGCAATAGCATCAATAACAGCCGTGAATAACAATAATAACAAAATAAGAACTGGCATAGAAGAGATAACAGATAAAAAGAAAGATAGAGAGATAAAGTGAGACAGAATTAAAGGGTGAAACGGAGAGAAAACGAGACATATTTAATAGAGATAAAAGAGAGAGATAAAAGAGATAGAGATAAAAAGAGAGATTGAGAGATAAAGAGTGAAATACATAGATAAATATAGAGATAACAGAGAGACATTAGTGGATTATGTCTCACGTATATGGAGACTGGAGGGGCGCCTGGCCTAGAGCGAGATACCTGCCCTGGCCAACCCCACCCCGCCCACACCACCCACATTTACCGGTAAGTACACCCACCCCGCCCACACCACCCACATTTACCGGTAAGTACACCCACCCCGCCCACACCACCCACATTTACCGGTAAGTACACCCACCTCGCCCATACCACCCCACATTTACCGGTAAGTACACCCACCCGCCCACACCACCACATTTACCGGTGGCACCACCTGCCCACCCACATTTACCGGTAAGTACACCCACCTCGCCCACACCACCCACATTTACCGCCGGTAAGTACACCCACCCCGCCCACACCAGCTCCACATTTTCCACGGTAAGTACACCCACCTCGCCCACACCACCCACATTTACCGGTAAGTACACCCACCCCGCCCACACCACCCACATTTACCGGTAAGTACACCCACCCCGCCCACATTTACCGGTAAGTACACCCA
Organism: Homarus americanus; assembly: GCF_018991925.1. Taxonomy (NCBI): domain Eukaryota; kingdom Metazoa; phylum Arthropoda; class Malacostraca; order Decapoda; family Nephropidae; genus Homarus; species Homarus americanus. The sequence goes on along the minus strand of NW_024742051.1, from coordinate 752,531 downwards.
CCAATACACCCACTTGGTCCCATAACTACATCTAGATCACCCTTTGTTATATACACCCACCGATTCACTCGTTCTTCAGCCCTACACCCCACTGAACCATAACTACACCCTCTCACTACACCCACAACTGACCATAACTACACCCTCTCACTACACCCTCTCACTACACCCCTCCTGACACCCTGGTAAGTACACCCGATCAGATACCATTATCAAAGGGTAAACAAAACTCTATTGTACCCTGACACTCTGATATGATCCTAACATCGGCTCTTGACTGATACAAGGATACGAGGTGGTAACTAAGCGATGTGTCTGGGTAACTGAAAAGTGAACACCACCATCGTAAAGTGAACACCACCATCATAAAGTGAACACCACCATCGTAAAGTGAACACCACCATCATAAAGTGAACACCACCATCGTAAAGTGAACACCACCATCATAAAGTGAACACCACCATCGTAAAGTGAACACCATTAAACCTCAAAAAGCAGGAGAGAGAGAGAGAGAGAGAGAGAGAGAGAGAGAGAGACAGGTTACGCAGTCTACCAAGGGGGGGGTAGTTTCCTGTTAAAGGGAGGCAAGTGGAGAAGTGAAGGAGGGGAGGAGGGAGGAGGAGGAGGAGGGGGATGAGGAGGAGAGGGAAGAGGAAGAGGAGGCGGAGGAGGAGGAGGGGGATGAGGAGGAGAGGGAAGAGGAAGAGGAGGCGGAGGAGGTTAAAGAGACTAGGGTTAGCCAATCAGAGGGAAGATATCAAGGGAGAGAGACACAAGTTGAGGTGAGAGAGACGTGAGGTGAGAGAGACGTGAGAGACGCGAGTTGAGAGACGTGAGAGACAAAAGGTGAGAGAGACGTGAGTGAGAGACACAAGGTGAGAGAGACGTGAGACAAAAGGTGAGACACACATTGGTCTGAGAGAGAAGGAGAATGAAGGTAGAGAAAGACAAAGAGATCAAGAGAGAGACAGAAAATTTAAAGGTGAGAGATACGTAGATGAGACACAAAGTAAGAGATACGAGTGAGAGAGACACCAAAACAACATTAGGCTGAGAAACACAGTAGACAGTGATGAGAGGGTGACCCGCACTTGACCTTTTAAATTGGCAACAGGAGGAGGGAGGGGAAGAGGGAGGAGGGGGGAGGGGAGGAGGATGAGGGAGGAGGGGGGAGAGGGAGAGGAGGGGGGGGAGAGGGGGGAGGGGAGGAGGAGGAGGAGGGGGAGAGAAGAGGAGAAATAAGTACAGAAAGGAGAAGAGTAGGAAGAAGACGAGATGAAGAGGAGGAGGAAGAAGAAGAGAAGGGAGAAGAGGAGGAGTAGGAAGAAGAGGAAGAAGCAGATGAATTTTTATTTTTTTTCATATTTTTTTCTGGAGGAGAGGAGACAAGAGGAGAGCTATCAATCCCTTCCACATAACCAATATATTACCACAAACTTAACAAAAATAATTCCACCCAAAAGCTTACAAATTTACCCCCAAAGCTTAAAAATTCCTCCCCTAAAGTTTATAAATTCCCCACAAATTACGAAAAATTTCACCCCAAAAAGGAAAAATCCCTCACCTCCCCCCCCACCAGAATCCCCTGAATTCGCCCCAAACAAACCCGCCAGAACTGACTATCTAAAAGGTTATTTACACAGGAGGGTTACAATTTCAAGGTCTCCATATACCAATCCTTCACTTTAACATTTACCACGAGCATATTTCATCACTTCTTACTAAAAATAAATGAAATTTAACACTTAATTAACCATTTTTTTTAACCTTAACCATTTTTATAACCCTAATTTTAGAAGTAATTCAGTAATTGGTTCATTGATTATCAATAATTAGAGGCAGTGAATAAAACACCTCTTCAGCCAAAACAGCGAATATTAATTAGGTTACCCCTTAAAATTGACCCAAAAAGACGTTTTCTCTAATATTTTACACTTAGGCCCTTATTACATTAAACCCTTTGAAACCTTTGAGTACGATGAATGAAGCTTGTGAGTACAGTGTCCTCTTCGTCGAGGGAACTGACTATGGTACTCAAGGGGTTAAGAGAGTACTCTTAAGGATTAAGCAATGTACTCAAGCGGTTAAAACAGTACTCAAAGGATTAAATCAATGTACTCAATGGGTTAAGATAGTACTCCAAGAATTAAATCATTGTACTCAAAGGATTAACCCAACACCCACACCTACCTATACCCACGAAGCCCCACCTACACCCACTCTTGTCTACACCTACACAGCCCACACCTACCTACCTACACCCACACACCCCACCCACACCGACCCACCCAGTACACAAGTTACACCCTCAAGGCCACAGTGGATAAACACCAATAGGTCTGTGTAATGTCCGTGTAACCTAAACCACGGCACCTCGGGTTAGTCCATCGTAGTTACACATTGAGAGACTGGGATTACGTTAGGTTAGGTTGGGTTGGGTTAGGTTGGGTTAGGAAGATCTACTACTGCTACTACTACTACTATTACTACTACTACTACTACTACTAATAATAATAATAATAATAATAATAATAATAATAATAATAATAATAATAATAATAATAATAAAACAACACGTTACACCAAGACAAATTTCTTCTAAGTTGGGTATCCACAGCCTTAGATTTATCGCACCTCTCTTATTATTAACCTCTATTATCTCTCTCTCTCTCTCTCTCCTTTCCCTCAATTATCTCTCTCTCTCTCTCTTTTCCCTCAATTATCTCTCTCTGTCTCTCAGTACACACAAGCAGGAAGGCAGGAGACGAGATCAATAAACAAGGAATCGATCAGCTGAGAGTGACGTCATAGCAGTTGGTAGTGACGTCAAAAACAGATGATGGTGACGTCATAGCAGTTGGTAGTGACGTCATGAACAGATGATGGTGACGTCATAGCAGTTGGTAGCGACGTCATGCCATCAGCTGATTGCCCAATAGAGACAGATAATCAACCACCACCACCAATCACCACGATCTCCAACCAGTATTTCACCATCACACCCTCAATCCCCTCCACCGCACCACACCACCACCACCACCATCTACCATCCCCATCACCACCACTACCATCTACCACCGCCACCACCATCACTACCACCACCATCTACCACTACTACCACCACCATCTACCACCACCACCATCTACCACCACCACCACCACCATCTACCATCCCCATCACCACCACTACCATCTACCCCCACTACCATCTACCACCGCCACCACCATCACTACCACCACCACCTACCACTACTACCACCACCATCTACCACCACTACCACCACCAGGATAAGACTCTTGAGGCTGTGGGCCAATATTGAACCAGTCAGGACCTCCTCTCGTGCTGTTGTTCCTTCCTCTTCTTCCTCCTCCTCTTCTTCCTCCTCCTCCTCTTCTTCTCTCTCCTCCTCTTTGGGCTTCTTTCTTCATCTTCTTACTGGGCTTCTTCTTCTTCGCTTTCCTCCCCTTCCCCTTCTTCCTCCTCCTCCTCTTCCTCTTCTTCCTCCTCCTCCTCTTCTTCTCTCTCTCTCCTCTTTGGGCTTCTTCTTCTTCGCTTTCCTCCCTTCCCTTCTTCCTCCTCCTCCTCTCCGCCTCTTCTTCCTCCTCCTCTTCTTCCTCCTCCTCCTCTTCTTCTCTCTCCTCCTCTTTGGGCTTCTTTCTTCATCTTCTTACTGGGCTTCTTCTTCTTCGCTTTCCTCCCCTTCCCCTTCTTCCTCCTCCTCCTCTTCTTCCTCCTCCTCCTCTTCTTCTCTCTCCTACTCTTTGGGCTTCTTCGCCTTCCTCCCCTTCCCCTCCTCTTCTTCTTCCTCCTCTTCGGCTTCTTCTATCCGGCCTCTTATCACGTCTTCCTTCATCCTATCCGGTCTGTCAGTTAATACCTCACACTCCTCTAACTATCAGCCGGCTGTCAGCACCCATCGTCAGCTAACGTGATAAAGACCAACTGGAGTGGGGGAAGGGGGAGTGGGGGAGGTGGAGGGGGGGGAAAAGGGGAGGGGGAAGGGAGGGAGGAGGGGGTATTTCAAGACCCTCCCCCACACACCAAGACCACAACCTCACCCCTCCCTAAAGGTCCACGTCCCCCTCATCACCCCCCACCCTAACCCCTCCACCCCCCAACCCCCCAACCTACTGAATTGGTGAAGACGATACCATCTGGCAGCTGGTACTGTCCCTCCTTCGGCTTCTCCTTTATTAAGACGACAGTGACCACCTGCCAGATGGTCCAAGTGTCGGGGTCAAAGGTGATGGGCGAAGGTCATCCACCATCTGGCTTGACCTGACCTTCTTGGGGTCTTGGAGGAGGAGGAGGAGGTGGTGATGGAGGAGGAGGAGGTGGTGGTGAAGGAGGTAGAGAGAAAGACAGAGAGAGAGATAGAGAGAAAGCACCTCCATCCCGATCCTTAGACGGGCACAGACAGACTCAGTACCCACCCAACCCCATCTCAAGACAGGCATTATTCTAAGTTGGGCCGAAACACCAATAATTCCGTTTTCTGTTACTAATGCAGGAGAGACTAGCGTATTACGACCAGCTGTGAGGACTGTGTATAGTGTGTATGCATGTATTTCTCCTCGTGTGTACCGATGTGTGTGTGTATACTCACGTACACTAACCAAACACATACAAATGTATACACGTTACTATACAGGTATTTATACAAGTATGTCATATACATACTCATTTGTATACAAACACGTTTCAATACATACATACACACATACCCTCTGTATACACTTATAAATATAATCATCAACACAAACACACACACACACACACACAAGATGTAGGTTAGACAACACAGGTAATACACTATGGAATACACCTGGGGGGAGGTTTGCCGTGTCCAGGGTGACCCACACGACACCCTCATACACTAGTCAACACCGCCACTGCCTCTACACCCCCTACACCCTGCCTCTACACCTACAGGTAGATAGGCAGCTACCAAACAGGGAGGTACTGGGAAGATATTGGAAGCATAATGTGTTGTCTAATGGTGGACCCTGCTGCCATATGACCAAGACCCAGGTTGATGATCTGACTTTCTGTCTCATTTACACACAATTGCTGGGTCTCAATTGTCTCTCTTACTTGGACTACAACATATATAATGTACATCATTTCTCACTCTTGATTTATTTTTTTTTCAATTTTGAATTTTTTTATGGTTATTATTTTTATTAGTTTTATTATTTTATGTGTATTAATTTGCTATTAATTTTATGAACTGTTGTAATAATAGTAATAATAGATATTATTATTATTATTATTATTATTATTATTATTTATTATATTTTCGCCCCCCTTGCCCTGATGTGGGTCATTACCTGTACCCGGGTGGCTAATGCCAGTAAAAAAAAAAACACCACCCCCCTCTATCTAACACCCCTCTACACCCATTCTATCAAGCCTCTACATCCCCCTACACCCTGTCTCTACACCAAAAAACCCTCTACATCCATTCTACCAAGCCCCTACCTCTGCCTACACCCAGATTCTACACCTGCACCCCAGTACACCCATTCTAGTAAGCCCCTACACCTCTCTACACCCTACCACTACGCCTACACCCCGCCTCTACGCCTACATCCTAGTACACCCATTCTAGCATTCCTTACACCTACATTAAATCCACCTACACTCATCTACACCCTTCCTACACTCACCTACACCCTCCCTACACTCAACTACACCCTCCCTACATCACCTACACCCTCCCTACACTCAACTACACCTCCGTACATCACCCATCCCTACACTACACCCTCCCCTACACTCACCTACACCCTCCCTCTACACTCACACTACTACACCTCCCTACATCACCCACACCCCTCCCTACACTCATCTACACCCTCCCAACATCACCTACACCCTCCCTACACTCATCTACACCCTCCTTATCACCTACACCCTCCCTACACACTCCTTCACCCACATCACCACACCTCCCCTACACTCATCTACACCCTCCCATTACATACCCACCTCCCTACACTCTCCCCTCCCAACATCACCTACACCCTCCTACACTCACTACACCCTCCCTACATCTTACACCCTCACACTCATCTACACCTCCCAACATCACCTACACCCTCCTACACTCATCTACACCCTCCCAACATCACCTACACCCTCCCTACACTCATGCACCTCCCATCACCTACACCCTCCCTACACTCTACCACACCCTCCCTACACTCATCTACACCCCTCCCTACACTCATCACCTACACCCTCCCTACACTCAACTACACCCTCCTACATCACCTACACCCTCCCTACACTCATCTACACCTCCCAACATCACCTACACCCTCCCTACACTCACCTACACCCTCCCTACACTCATCTACACCCTCCCTACACTCATCTACACCCCACACACATATACTAAAAGGACATCTACACTAGCTATACCCACCTACACTAATCTACACCCAACACAAACATTACAAGAACACATACACTCCTAACAAACACACACACACGCACGCACACACACACGCACACTAGGAAAATACGTACACTCCTCTACACCATTACACTTAACTTTGCCATCACTAACAGGGCCGCTACACACACCCTACACCCGACAAACATTTACTCATACTTTGGAATACACTTCAGTTCGGAGGTGTAACGCCATGACAGTAGCCCCGTAACAGTGGTAGCATGACAGTAGCCCCGTGACACCCATGACAGCAGCCCCGTAACAGTGGTAGCAATGACAGTAGCCCCGTGACACCCATGACAGCAGCCCCGTAACAGTGGTAGCAATGAGAGTAGCCCCGTGACACCCATGACAGTAGCCCCGTAACAGTGGTACTTAATGACAGTAACCCCGTGACACCCATGACAGCAGCCCCGAACACCCATGACAGTAGTCCGTGACACGCATGACAGTAGCCCTGTAACAGTGGTAGCATGACAGTAGCCCGTGACAGGTTGCGGTAGTAATATAACTGCATAATCAGCTTACAAATCGTCTTTATTGGCTCCGTTTAACACACACACACACACACACACACACACACACACACACACACACACACACACACACACACACACACACACACACACACACACACACACACACACACACACACACACACACACACACACACACACACACACACACACACACACACACACACACACACACACACACACACACACACACACACACACACACACACACACACACACACACACACACACACACACACACACACACACACACACACACACACACACACACACACACACACACACACACACACACACACACACACACACACACACACACACACACACACACACACACACACACACACACACACACACACACACACACACACACACACACACACACACACACACACACACACACACACACACACACACACACACACACAGCACCATCATATTTTCAGCCTTCTGGCTGCCAAGCTCTTTCAATAAACCGTTAATTATTATTATTATTATTTATCATGTAAATTAATAAGGCTAAAAAGAGTATATGCGTATAAATAAAAACATACGACATACACTCACGCACATACACATCATACTGACAGAGAGGAAGTACACATCATACACAAGGCGTTTAGTATGTTTGTATAGCTTTGAGGGGATGATTTATATACGGTTTGGGTGTATGTATGTATGTATGTATGTATGTATGTATGTATGTATGTATGTATGTGTGTTGTATGTATGTATGTGTGTTGTATGTATGTATGTGTGTTGTATGCTGGTGTTGGGGAGGGGAGGGAGGAAGGGGGTGTGTCATGAGGGAGGGAGGGAGGGATGGAGGGAGGGAAGGAAGGGAGAGAGACCACCCCTCCCCCACTTCCGTGACCGTAGGCGCTATGTGCGTGTATGTATGTGGTGTACATGTGTGTGTACATCCTCGCCACTCACAGCCTACCACACTGTACACACTACCTCCCAGGTGTACAAGTAACTTATGTACAATATGTGTACTAGAGGCTGTACAGGCCTCTAGTACACATATTGTACATAAGTTACTTGTATACCGTAGTGCAACACAACGAGCACAATGTACATTAAGGGAGTACATTTATATAAGGTGATCCAGGGGTACAGTTTAAGTACAGTGCATAATCATACAGCATAGTACATTAATTTAAGTACAGTACATTAATAAACCAGAGCAGTAATGTACAGACATCAAGAAGTACAGGATAGTACATAAGAAAATGAGGAGTCTGCAATGGACCGGTTGGTCTGTACATGGCAGCTCCTGTCGAGAGTTACTACCACTCTCTATCATCCATGAATCTATCTAGCCTACTTATAAAATTTTCCAGCATCCCAGCACTTACTACAAAGTTGCTAAGCTTGTTCCACTCGTCCACCACTGTGTAGTACATTAGTTACAAAATACAGTCCGGTACAGTCTATCAAAAATGTACAATGTAACAGTGAAACAGATGTACTTAATCATCAACTGTAATGGCCAAAGATGTACTCAGAAACACCATTACAAGGACAGCTTAAAGTACAGTAACCTTCTGCATTCATGATTCTAAATACAGCTAGTACAACAACCCACCTGGAAATTACTGTAACTGTACTTTATACCTGTACTTTATACCTACACAGAGCACCTACACATACACCAACACATAACACTTCCCTAACAACACGTGTGTACAATTTATATTATCTTCTGTTATCGTATGAATAATTTATCTACACAATTACACTTGCATTTTTCCTTCATCTATCTGCGTGTACATGTTTGTGTGTGCATGAATTACGTAATGCAGGAGTGGTGATAAACATGATTATTATTATTTGTCTACATTTAATATTCTAAAATTATATAAGCAAAGTTCATAGAACCTAATCATTAATATAATCTATATAATCCGATATAATTATATTTTTTAACCCAGCAACTTGCCAGAATATTACCCCAATTGTATTGTTTGCGAAGAGACAATAATTATCTATTATTCTAACAACCACGATTATCAAACACATCTACAAACGTTCACAATAATCAGTATAATTCCCTATAATCCCATCGTCTTGGCTAGCAACCGGGAAAATAGCCAAATTAGCGGATATTCTTGTTTTTTAAATTATCCGTCTGAGATCCCCGTGTCAGTCGGTCCAATATGGCGACCCACCACAACCATCCACCCTCTCGGAAAAGTATCACTGGACGGAGATAAACCCAATAAATGATAAAAGATAAAGAAAGTGCGGAAGAAAAGCTAAGACACTTGAGAGGGAGAGTAAAAATAACCCAAGTTCAAGGCCAGAAACCCCCCCTCCCTTCCCTCCCTCGCTCACACCCCCTCCTCCCCACTCGCTAGATACCAGCTACCATTTATAGCCCTATTTCAATCCCTCTCCCACATCAAATACGCCCTCTCCGTACCTCTCCCTCATATATAATATAGATAAAATACCCGACTTCAACATAGGCTAAAGTACATAGAGAATTATGAAGGAATTAACGTAAAATAAGAGAGATAATGAGACGGAGTGAATCGGCAAAACCAAACCATGTGGCGAGGAGCAGTGAGCAGGCGTACCAACCCTTCCGATACGTCTCTCTCTCTCTCTCTCTCTCTCTCTACTAACCCCTTAAACCAGCCTTTAAAACACCTTTATTTTTTAAGTATTTCCTAAAGTTTGTGCTCAATTTTTAGTGTGATTTAAGGATTGATTTTTCAGTATTTTTAAATGTAGAATTTTGTTCGTATCACCGCGGACGGAAACAGTGCAGGTAGAGACAGACAGACGTACTACCTTCATCTACTGTACATGAGCATATGTAAATTAGTAAGATAATTTTACTATCTATCTATCTATATATATCTACCTATCTATCTACCTGTCTATCTATCTACCTGTCTATCTATCTACCTGTCTATCCATCTACCTGTCTATCCATCTACCTGTTTATTTATCTATCTGTCTATCTATCTACCTGTCTATCTATCTACCTGTCTATCTATCTACCTGTCTATCTATCTACCTGTCTATCTATCTACCTGTCTATCTATCTACCTGTCTATCTATCTATGTATCTACAGTATCAATCTATCGACAACATCTAATAACAATATAAACTTGTATATACACAACTTTACCTGAAGTATACACACACACACGCACCTTTAATTAATCTACATTACCACACCTGGATTACCTGAACAATCTCCGCCCCACTTATTTCACCTGAGGATCAACCACCCTAATGCTAACCTAATCTAACACTAACCTAACCAAACCTTTCCTAACATAACTAACCAAACCCAACCTAATCTAACACTAACCTAACATTAAACTAACCTAACCTAACCAAACAATAATCCAACCTTTCCTAAACTTAACATAACCAAACTATACCTAACCTAACCTAACCTACCCTAATCTAACCTAACCTAACCTAACGAAACCCAACCTAACCTACCCTAATCTAACCTAACTTAGCACTAACCTAACCTAAATTGTCTGTCTGTGTCTTCCTGTCTGTCTGTCTGCCTATCTATCTATCTATCTATCTATCTATCTATCTATCTATCTATCTATCAATATATCTATCTATCTATCTACCCATCGAGAACGGAGATAAATAATTAAATACAAACTTCATACAACTCACTCTTAAGCAACTTTATTTAATCTGAAATTCAAATTAATTTACTCTAATAACCTAATCATAATTAATTCCCACACCACAGGTAACGTACTTAATTTATTTACCTAATTAATCACCTCTATGTAATTAAGTGTAAGCGCTAATTGTTTTTTTTTTAGTAATTTAACTTTTAACAAACAGTAATTTATTTTTTAACACAAATATTCTCACATAAACACTAAGTTAACATTTCAACAATTTTAACTTTAAACACAAACACATTTTAACATACATACATACATACATACATACATACATACATACATACACTAACTTAACATTTCAACAAGGTTACGCTAAATTAGGTTAAATTAAGTTAGTTTAAGTTAGCTTTGATTAGTTGATTTAGGATAGGTTAGACTAGGTTAGGGTAGGTTATAATAGGTTAGGTTAGGTTAGGTTTGCGTTAGGGTGTTTAAACTTCAGGTAACCAAATATATAGACACAACAGTAATAATAATAATAATAATAATAATAATAATAATAATAATAATAATAATAATAATAATAATAATAATGATAATAATAATAATAATAATAATAATAATAATAATAATAATAATCATAATAATAATAATAATAATAATAATAATAATAATAATGATAATAATAATGATAATAATAATAATAATAATAATAATAATAATAATAATAATAATAACAACAATAATAATAACAATAACAATAATAAGTAAATAAAATCGACTCAAATCACATACTTCTAAAAAAAATTTTCCAACAATATTTTTTTACATCGATTCTAATTTACAAGTTGAATAGAGTCATTTAAAGTCTTGTAAACACACCTGGTGATTTTATTCCCTACATTTAACAAGCTAAATGATTTTATTTCTTCATTTTATAAGTTTTGTGATTTCGTTGCTTTATTTTACCAGCTAGGTGATTTTATTTACATTTTAAACACATAAATAACGAGACGCTTCAATAACTCGGAAGAAACTGCTTGTAAAATTGTGGTAATTTTCTCCACTTAATTACAATATCTATCTAATTTACACAATGATAATTAAATATAAAAAAAATATATCTGAGTCTTAGATTAATTAAGGTAAATATTTGACGGCACAACTGAGTTAATTGTCTTAGATTAATTAAGGTGAATATTTGACGGCACACCTGAGTTAATTGTCGAAGATTAATTAAGGTGAATATTTGACGGTTTACCTGAGTTAATTGTCTAAGATTAATTAAGGTGAATATTTGACGGCACACCTGAGTTAATTCTTAGATTAATTAAGGTGAATATTTGACGGCACACCTGAGTTAATTGTCTAAGATTAATTAAGGTGAATATTTGACGGCACACCTGAGTTAATTGTCTAAGATTAATTAAGGTGAATATTTGACGGTTTACCTGAGTTAATTGTCTAAGATTAATTAAGGTGAATATTTGACGGTTTACCTGAGTTAATTGTCTAAGATTAATTAAGGTGAATATTTGACGGCACACCTGAGTTAATTGTCTTAGATTAATTAAGGTGAATATTTGACGGCACACCTGAGTTAATTGTCTTAGATTAATTAAGGTGAATATTTGACGGCACACCTGAGTTAATTGTCTTAGATTAATTAAGGTGAATATTTGACGGCACACCTGAGTTAATTATGTGAACAATTTACCTTTCGAAGGATTAATAGAATTTAACACAGGAGAGAAGGGTGTGTGTGTGTGTTAACTGATGTATTTTTAACATTATTGATAGTTTCTCGTTAATAAAATATTGGTTAATTAGCCAGATACATACATACATACATTGTTACATATACATACATACATACACACATACAGTTACATATACATACATACACACACACATACATTCAGTTACATATACATACATACATTCAGTTACATATACATACATACATTCATAAATTCAGTTGCATATACATTCAGTTACATATACATACATACATTCATACATTCAGTTACATATACATACATACATACATAGCCACTAGACACGACCAGCAGTAGGTACATTTTTCTGTGGTGATGTAATACTGAATGTTGGTGGTGGCGGCCAGCAGACTGCTCGGCGGCTGTTACGTTTGCCAAGTCGAGGAGGGCCGCCCGCACGCACGCACGCACGCACGCACACACACACGCACACACACTCGCACGCACACACAGAGTATATAAAGTGTAGAAAGTGACAGTAAAGTGCTAAGACAACAAGTAAAAAAAAAACACACACACACACACACACACACACACACACACACACTGTATACAAAATGACTCTTAAGACACTAGACTGCATAACAACACACGCTATAAATTCAGTGTCGATACTAACATTAAAACAGCAAAGAATGACCAAAAGTGTGTGTGTGTGTGTGTGTGTGTGTGTGTGTGTTGATTGAAGACATGAACAAGTATGTGTGCAGGTTCCGATCTGGGCTATACTATGGGGCTACTCTGGGCTATGCTAGAGTTACTGTGGGCTTCTCTACAATAAGCTGGGCTAATCTACGCTACTCTAAAATAGCCTCGGCTACTCTTACGTCACTCTGGTGTAGGCTAGAGGTAGTATGGGCTACTTTACGATAGTCTGAGGCTAGATTTAATATTGTAATTTTTTTGCTGCACTTTTTATACCATTGTAATTACTGAAGGATTATATTCGTATTTATATGGGGAAAATGTGGTTGTCTAGCAGGAGGAGGGTGGGGAGTAGGGAAAGCGAGGAGAATGAGAATAAGAGTGAGAGGTGAGGGGGAGGAGGGGTTGAGTGGGGGCAGGAGAGGGGTTGAGTGGGAGGTGAATGGGTGAGTGAGAGAGAGGGGAAGGAGGGGTAGTTGGGAAGGAGGGGGTGATAGTGAGGGTCAGAGGGTAGGAGGGAAAGTGTGGGGGAGGGAAGTGAGAGGGAGGGAAGTGAGAGGGAGGGAAGTGAGGGAGTGAGGGAGGAAGGGAGGAGCGTCCGCCAGATGCTAGGCATTTTGTGGTGGGCAATTGGGTGTGTGTCTGTCTGTCTGTCTGTCTGTCTGTCTGTCTGTCTGTCTGTCTGTCTGTCTGTCTGTCTGTCTGTTTATATTTTAACTTGATTTTAATGTTTTAACTGAAATTAACTTGTTTTAACTTAGCTTACCTTAATGTAACCTAACCTAACCCACCTACCTTACCTTAACGGTTAGATTAGAATAGTTTAGGTTAGGTTAAGATAGGTTAAGATAAGATCAGATAGGATAGGATAGGTTAGGTTAGGTTAGGTCCCCCGGACAGGCCAGGCCAGAGCTCTTGCCACACCTCCCTGTTTCCTCGAAGGTAAAACTGCACTGTACTTTTACATCGATTTGGCCACGAGGGGAAAACCCGGGTAGTGGTGGTTGATGGTGGTGACGGTGGTGGTGGTTGATGATGGTGGTAGTGGTGGTTGATGATGGCGGTAGTGGTGGTTGATGATGGTGGTAGTGGTGGTTGATGGTGGTGGTAGTGGTGGTTGATGATGGTGGTAGTGGTGGTTGATGATGGTGGTAGTGGTGGTTGATGATGGTGGTAGTGGTGGTTGATTGGTGGATGGTTGATGATGATGGTGGTAGCAGTGGTGGTTGTTGGAAGTGGTGGTTGATGATGGTGGTAGTGGTGGTTTGATGGTGGTGGTATTGGTGGTTGATGATGATGGTAGTGGTGGTTTAATTGATGATGGTGGTAGTGGTGGTTGATGATGGTGGTGGTTTGATGGTGGTGGTAGTGGTGACTGATGAGCGATGGGGGTGGTGGTTGATGCTGGTTGTAGTGGTGGAGGGTAGGGGTTGAGTGGTGGTTGATAAACGGTGAGGATGGTGGTTAGGTGGGGCTGTGGTTGATAGTGGTGGTTGGTAGGGGGTGTGGTAGGGGTGTTGTTATGGGCAAGAGATGCAAGGGATTGGTGGTTGGTAATGGGTTGGAGTAGTCTCTCCTCCTCCCTACCTTCTCTCCCCTCTCACCCTCCCCTCTCACCCCTACCCCCCCTCCTCACCCTCCTTCCCCCCCTCTCCCCAGAAACACGAGACCTTATCAAGATACCTTATCACCTCTTGAAGTATATCCTCCCTAAAAAAAAGGTTTAAATACGCCATGTTAACACTGATAATGAACCACCAAATGTTAGTACCTGAAGCAACATTAGTAAAGGTGTTTATTGATGTTTATAAAGATGTTTTTATAAAGATCTATTGTGGTGTTTGTATGTAAAGGAACCAGGCAGCTATTTTACCCCTTAGAAATACATGCAAAAATACGAAATATATTCAGTAAATATACACACATATATAAACGTACACAGACCTACAAACCTACATACACATAAGCGTATACAGACCCACACAACCGTACACAAACCTAAAAACCAAGACACACACACACAGACAAACGTACACACACACACACAGACAAACGTACACACACACACATAATTACCTGTCGGGTCCTCACAAAACATCTGTTATTTTGCTCCGTCCGGTGAAAAACCACAACATACCAACCACACCTGTTGTTCTACACCTGTTATCCTACACACCTGTTATTCTATAGATTCTTTGCCTTGAGAGTGCAAGACAGAGACAGACAGACAGACCGACAGACAGAGAGACAGACAGACCGACAGAGAGACAGACTACCCAGCCATAATCACCAACACTGTCAAGTCAACACATATCATGAGGTGTGGTGAATAAATATCATCCTCCTCTTTCCTCCCCATCATCCCCCTTCCTCCATCACCCCTACCCCCCATCACCCCCTCTCCCCTCCTCCCTTCAACACCTACCTTCCTCTACCAACCACCACCTCCCATCCCCTTCCCTCCATCACCCCTACCCTCAACACCCCCTCCCTCTCCCCTAAACAGCTGCTTGCCCCTCTGTACTAAGAAAATAATTCATGAGTCAGACACATATTTTACACCCCACGAGGTGACTGGTAACGCTAAACACATAGGTGACAAGAGACCTATTTGTTATATAAGAGACGTAAGGGACACATGTGGTGTAGTAGTAGTAACGAGTATAAGCACATGGGATATTGACACATATGACACTAACACATATTTGACACCTGACACATAACAAACACATATGACACAAACACATACAACTAACACATATTTGACACTTGACACATAACACATATGACACTAACACGTGGAGTCCGAATGTAAACATTATCACTGATTGGCTGACGAAGTGTTTATTTCGTAAGCAAGGTGGTGATTGGCCGCCGCTTGAGTGTTATTTTGTAAGCTAGGTGTTGATTGGCTGTTGTAGTCTTTGTGTTATACCTGTGCTTATCTTTGTGTCGTAACTTAAGTGAGTTGGGTCAGGTCAGGTCAGGTTAGGTTATATTAGGTTGGGTTAGTTTAGTTAAGGTCAGGTCAGGTCAGGTTATATTAGGTTGGGTTAGTTTAGTTAAGGTCAGGTCAGGTCAGGTTAGGTTATATTAGGTTGGGTTAGTTTAGTAAGGTCAGGTCAGGTCAGGTTAGGTTATATTAGGTTGGGTTAGTTTAGTTAAGGTCAGGTCAGGTTAGGTTATATTAGGTTGGGTTAGTTTAGTTAAGGTCAGGTCAGGTTAGGTTATATTAGGTTGGGTTAGTTTAGTTAAGGTCAGGTCAGGTTAGGTTAGGTTGGGTTCGTTCTCACATCACCATTGAAGGCCAAAACTTAACCTAGGAAAGTTTAAGACATAATTTGTTTCCATGAGCCAGTTGAGACATTTCCCAGACATCCTCGAGAAAACTATTTAAGGTGTGTGTTTTGTTTTGTGTGTGTGTGTGTGTGTGTGTGTGTGTGTGTGTGTGTGTGTGGTCAGGTAGGGAATCCGGCTTCTCCTCTCCCATCTCCGGCTTTATGAGGAAATTCATCTCTACTGATATTTCCGGTGACGTCATATGGGCAGTTAAGGAGGTGTAGTGAACAGCCTGTGGGGGGGTGGGGGTAGTAGACCTGAGGAGGAAGGGGTGGGGGTAGTGAACAGCAGCCTGTGTGGGGAGGAGGGTGGGGGTAGTAGACAGCCTGTGTGGGGGGAGGGAGGGGTGGGGTAGTGGGCAACCTGCGTGGGGGGGGGAGGGGTGGGGGTAGTAGACAGCCTGTGTGGGGGGAGGAGGGGTGGGGGGTAGTAGACAGCCTGTGTGGGAGGAAGGGGTGGGGGTAGTAGACAGCCTGTGTGGGGAGGGTGGGGGGTAGTAGACAGCCTGGGGAGGAAGGGTGGGGGTAGTAGACAGCCTGTGTGGAATTGGGGTGTAGACAGCCTGTGTGGGGGGGGGAAGGGGTGGGGTAGTAGACAGCCTGTGGGGGGAGGAGGGGTGGGGGTAGTAGACAGCCTGGGGGGGAGGAAGGGGTGGGGGTAGTAGACAGCCTGTGTGGGGGGGAGGGAGGGTGGGGTGTGGAGACAGCCTGTGTGGGGGGGAGGAGGGTGGGGGTAGTAGACAGCCTGTGGGGAGGGGTGGGGTAGTAGACAGCCTGTGTGGGAGGAAGGGTTGGGGGAGTAGTAGACAGCCTGTGTGTGGGGGAGGAGGGTGGGGGTAGTAGACAGCCTGTGTGGGAGGAGGGATGGGGTAGTAGACAGCCTGTGTGGGGGAGGGAGGGGGTGGGGGTAGTAGACAGCCTGTGTGGGGGGGAGGGAGAGGGTGGGGTGTGGACAGCCTGCGTGGGGGGGGAGGGAGGGGGTGGGGGTTAGACAGCCTGTGTGGGGGAGGGAGGGGGTGGGGTGTAGACAGCCTGTGTGGGGGGAGGGGTGGGTGGTAGACAGCCTGGGGGGAAGGGGTGGGGGTAGTAGACAGCCTGGGGGGTGGGGGGTAGTAGACAGCCTGGGGGGGAGGAGGGTGGGGGGTAGTGAGACAGCCTGTGTGGAAGGAGGGTGGGGGTGAGTAGACAGCCAGGGGAGGGAAGGGGTGGGGAGTGATAGACAGCCTGTGTGGGGGGAGGAGGTGGGGGTAGTGGACAGCCTGTGTGGGGGAGGGAAGGGTGGGGGTGTGGGCAGCCTGTGTGGGGGAGGGAAGGGGTGGGGGGGTGTAGACAGCCTGTGTGGGGGGAGGAAGGGGTGGGGGTAGTAGACAGCCTGGGGGAGGAAGGGGTGGGGTGGTAGACAGCCTGTGTGGGGGGGAGGAAGGGGTGGGGGGGTAGTAGACAGCCTGTGTGGGGGAGGAGGGGTGGGGTATCGTGCAATTCCCGAATCTAGTTGGTATGTCTGTGTGTCTGTCTGTCTTTATCTATTGTCAGCCATCTATCTATCTATCTATCTGTCTGTGTGTCTGTCTGTCTGTCTGTCTATCTGTCTGTTTGGTTAGATTAGGTTAGTAAAGCTTAAGTTAGGTTAGGTTAGTTAGCTGAAGTTAGATTAAGTTAAGTTAAGTTACGTTACGCTTTGTTAGGGTTAGGTTAGCTTAGGTTTAGCTAGATTAGGTTAGGTTGAGCTAGATTAGGTTAGGTTAGGTTAGGTTAGGTTAGGTGAGGGTCGTTAACTTGTAGAGGAAATACCTAAAATATCGTTTATATCCTCAGTGCGTACAGGGACCTGAAGCTTGTTAGTTAATTAGGAGAAGGTGTGTGTGTGTGTGTGTGTGTGTGTGTGTTGTTCATGTTTAGTAGTTACGTGTTCTGTATTTGTTCATCTGTTATCTTTATGTTCTGTACTTGTTTACTATCCTGTGTGTTTGTTCATGTTCTGTACTTGTTTGTTATACTGTTTGTTCATGTTCTTTTTATGTACCTTGTTTACATCCTGTTGTTTGTTCATGTTCTGTACTTGTTTGTTATACTGTTGTTCATGTTCTTTTTATGTACTGTACTTGTTTACTATCCTGTGTGTTTGTTCATGTTCTGTACTTGTTTGTTATACTGTTTGTTCATGTTCTGTGTTATGTACTGTACTTGTTTATTATCCTGTGTGTTTGTTCATGTTCTGTGTTATGCAATGTTCTTGTTATACTGTATTTGTTTGTTTTTGCGTCACATCAGTAGCACTCAGTTAACATTATCTTACAAATGAGTCTAATTAAACAGGTAATCAAGGTAAATTACCATCCAGGTGTACCTTTATCACACCTTAACCTTGTAATGAACCGACAGGTGTAATTACCCTCACTTGTTAATGATGAGAACGGACTTACGATGCCCTTGAGGTAATTATATGGACTTGGGTTAAGGGACTTTTGGCAACGATACTCTATGGGTGTTTTTCAGCCGCCCATTCCCACCACAGCCGCCCAATACCCATCTACACACAACACCAGATCAACACCACCCAACCCATACCAAGTCACCTGAAAAAAAAAACACACACACACACACACACACACACACACACACACACACACACACACTGAACTGAAAGACTACAATTACAGGCTAGAGTTAAAAACTGAAATATAAGACTACAGTTTACAGGCCATCATTACAGGCTAAACTGAACACCAGATTTGCAGGATACAGTTGAAGGTTAGGATTACAGGCAGGAGTTACAGGCTAGGAAGGACTACCTGTAACTGAGAGAAGTACAATTACATCTTCAATTTGCCTCGTTGAGGGCTGGTTTATTGGGCACCCTTTGCATCCTAATGCAAGACGAAGCAAAAGCGTTTACCAAAGCCGTCTGTCTACCTAAACAGCGCCTTGACCTTTCAACCATTCAACTCTCTCTCTCTCTCTCTCTCTCTCTCTCTAAGTGAAAATTCAGGTAATTAATGAAAAGTTACCTGGTAAGACGATCATGGGGGGCTAAGATGGTGGTAGTAGTGGTGGTGGCAAGATGGTGGTAGTAACAAGATGGTGGTAGTAATTGGTGGTGGCAAGATGGTGGATTGGTTACAAGATGGTGGTAGTAGTGGTGGTGGCAAGATGGTGGTAGTGGTGGTGGTGCAAGATGGTGGTGGAGTAATGGTGGTGGTGGCAAGATGGTGGTAGTAATGGTGGTAACAGGATGGTGGTGAGTAGTGGTGGCGGCAAGATGGTGGTAATGGTGGTGAATTGCAAAGATGGTGGTAGTAATGGTAGTAACAAGATGGTGGTAGTAGTGGTGGCAGCCAGGATGGTGGTAGTAATGGTAGTAACAAGATGGTGGTAGTAGTGGTGGCGGCAAGATGGTGGTAGTGAGTGGTGGTCGCAAGATGGTGGTAGTAATGGTAGTAACAAGATGGTGGTGAAGAAGTAGTGGTGGCGAGCAAGGATGGTGGTAATGGTGGTGGTCTCAAGATGGTGGTAATGGTAGTAACAAGATGGTGGTAGTAGTGGTGGCGGCAAGATGAGTGGTAGTAACAAGATAGGTGAAGTAATGGTAGTAACAAGATGGTGGTAGTGGTGGTGGTGGAGTGGTGATGGTACCAAGATGGTGGTAGTAATGGTAGTAACAAGATAAGTGGTGGTGTGGTGGTGGCGGCAGGATGGTGGTGGTGGGTGGTGGTCATAGATGGTGGTAGTAATGGTAGTAACAAGATGGTGGTGGTGGTGTGGTACAAGATGGTGGTGGTGGTGGTACAAGATGGTGGTAGTGGTGGTGCAAGATGGTGGTAGTAATGGTAGTAACAAGATGGTGGTGGCAAGATGGTGTGGTGGTTGATGGGCAAGATGGTGGTGGTAATGGTGGAACAAGATGGTGGTAGTGGCAAGATGGTGGTAGGTGGTGATGGTGGTAAGATGGTGGTAGTAATGGTAGTAACAAGATGGTGGTAGTGGCAAGATGGTGGTGGTGGGAATTTATTTTGAGTTTATTTTTCAATTGTATTCTCACTTTCCATTTACTATCGCTCTCTGTGTGTGTGTGTGTGTGTGTGTGTGTGTGTGTGTGTGTGTGTGTGTGTGTGTGTGTGTGTGTGTGTGTGTGTGTGTGTGTGTGTGTGTAAACAGAGGTAGAATTCGTGGTGAATATTTACTTTAACCCCATGAGGAAGAAAAGAAGGGAGGAGGGAGGGTAACAGGAAGGAGAGATGAAGAGTCTCCTCCTCCCTCCACCTAGCGGTCTGTTGGCTGGGAGGGAGGGTAGAGAGGGTGAATGAAGGGAGGGAGGGAGGGAGGGAGGGAGGGAGGGGGAGGGAGGGAGGGGAGGGAGGGGAGGGGAAGGAAGGAGGAGGGAGGGTAGATGGAGGGAGGGACCAGTATTTCAACTTCCTCAAACTCAACACACCAAGCGCCTGGGTTCTCTCCCGGGGCCGCCATTACTAACCAAACCCGAAATTTGGACCCGAAATTTACATCAACTTGAAACACAGGGTTAGGGTTAGGTTAGGTTGGATTGGGTTAGGTTAGGTTAGGTCAGGATAGGTTAGGTAGTGGTGTAAAAGTACTGCTCCTTCCTCCAGGTGTTTCATGACCAGGATGACCCACCTGGTGTACCTGTGTTGGGTCCTAATTACACCAACCACTCATTAATATGTACCTCACAAGCACAGGTAAAGTCCGAGCAGAATTAGATCAGTGTTATGTTATGTTTGTGTTAGGTTAGGTTAAGTTAGGATAGGTTAGGTTAAGTTATATAGGGTTAGGATAGGTTAGCTTAAGTTATATAGGGTTAGGATAGGTTGGTTAAGTTATATAGGGTTAGGATAGGTTAGCTTAAGTTATATAGGGTTAGGATAGGTTAGCTTAAGTTATATAGGGTTAGGATAGGTTAGCTTAAGTTATAGGGTTAGGATAGGCTAGTTTAAGTTATATAGGGTTAGGATAGGTTAGCTTAAGTTATATAGGGTTAGGTTGGGTAGGTTAGCTTACGTTAGGTTGAGTTAGGTCAGGTTAGGTTATATACAGTAGGGTTAGGATAGGTTAGATAAGGTTAGGTTTAGATTCGATAGGATAGGTTAGGTGGAAGGAAGATAGTGAGGGGTAGAGAGAAGTAGTACAACCCTTCAAGAGTGTCCAATGTGACCCTTTGGTTGGGTAGTGATGGTGGTTGGGGTCCCCTTCCTCCTCTTACCTACCTTCCTCCCTACCCCTATCCCGTTCTCAACAGGTCAAGCGTGCCCCTCCCATATCCACTATCACCACTACTACCACCACTACTACTACCACAATACCTACACCACCATCCATACCCAGTACCCACCTACCACTCACCCACACCGCCCACCCACACCAATAACACCCCATCCATAATAAAGTCTCCTTCACATACCCACAACCCATACAAAAGTACTTTCCCCCACCCACTGCCGCCCATTACCACCCAGTACCGCCCACACCACCTCATCAACAACACCCCACCCATACTAAGTCTTCAAGTACCTACCACCCACAGCCGAAAATTCCCACCCACCCACTACCACCCACAACAACAACACCCCACCCATACCAAATCCCCTTCACCTACAAAAAAGTACTTCCCACCACCACCCCCCAACCACACCTACACCCTCACCCAGGTACCCCACCCACCTACACCTCCAGATCAACACACACCCTCCCACCCACCATAAACTACGTCTCAGGGTTTATGTAATGTGACTTTCCATTGTGCACAGGACCGGAATGTGGAGTGCGCTGGGTGCCTCTGTCGCCTTTCTCTGACCGTGACCTACATTCGCCTCAGGGTGCGACAGCCGGTTGTTGCGTCGAAGGGGAAGATAGGTGGGGGTGGGGGGTGAGGGGTGAGGGGGGTGATTAAGAGCTATGGAGAGGGGGAAGGGGGTGGTTTGTGGAGGGAAGACAAGAGAACAAATGCCAGTATTCTTGCTGACACTAACTGTAGGAGCATCGAGGCTGCCATTATCCATGAACAACTACGTTGGACTGGCCATGTTACCCGCTTGGACAACAGTAGCCTGCCAAAGCAGCTACTTTAAAGTCACCTAACGAATAGTAAACGTAACGCCGGGGGGCAACTGAAAAGGTATAAGGATAGTCTTAGGACAAACCTGAAAAAGTGCCAAATCGACCGCCTCACCTGGGAGACGATTACTCCACACAGTAACGCTTGAAGGATCACTACACGAGAAGGTGTCAATACTTTCGAGTTAGCCCGACTGCATAACGAGGCAGACAAACGCTGTAGCACTGAAAGATTGCCACTGCCCCTCCTAAGACTTAGATGTACCTCCATACAACTCTACCAATGAAGGTGAGCATCCCTCGGCTAACTCAGCATTGCATCATAGCTGGATGATCGTCATACTCATTCCGAGGACAGCAAAAGTTGGTAGTAGAAGGAGAAGAGTTAGGGGAAGGAGGAGTTAGGGGGGTGAGGGACAGGGGGTGAGGGTTAGGGTAGGGTTAGGGGGGCGGGGGGGTGAGGGGTTAGGAGTGAAGGGTTAGGGGGCAGCAAGGTTACGGGGTGGAGAGGGCTGGAGAATTTCACAGGTGAAGGAGACGACAACTGAGGCGTGACAAGACCCCAAATATGGATGGTGTCGAAGGGGGCTGAGTTTGAGTAGAGGAAAGGGGGCTAGGTTAAGGGGGACTAAGGGGTGGAAAGGGGTTAGTTTAAAGGGTGGAAAGGGGTTAGTTTAAGGGCGACTAAGTAGAGAGGGGGTTGATCGAAGGGGGACTAAGGGGGTGGAAAGAGAATTATTTTAAGGGCGACTAAGGGGTAGAAAAGGGCTAGTTAAGGAAGACTAAGGGGTAGAGAGAGAGAAAGAGATGACTCATAGGTTTAAAGAGAGGGGGAGGGATGGAAGGGGGGGGGGGTGAAGGGTTGCAATTGACGCTTCATGAATGCATTGCAAAAAATTCTCAAGCCTCTGTGTGTGTGTGTGTGTGTATAAGGTGGGGAATACCTAACATCTGCGTCAGTGTGTGTACTTACAGTGGAGAATGCCTACCGGTATGTATGTATGTATGTGTGTATATATGTATGTATGTATGTATGTATGTGGATGATATAAAAATTAATAATGAAGGAAAACACAAACAAATAACAAGAAATAAACAAGGACAACAAAGATCATCATAGACCCGAAATACCTGGCGGCCATTTTGAATCAACAGGTAATTAAAGAAAGGGAGATGGAAGAAAGGATTAAAATAGGTGAATAAGGGATAAGGGGATGATAAATTGGGGATAGCAGAGTATGAAGGATGGGGAATATTGGGGAAAATGGGGAAGAACTATTACCTGTGATGGTGTTTGGATACCTGGCGGCTATTTTGGATTCTAGTTTGAGAGGGAGGTGTTGGGGAGAGGGTGGGATGGGGAGGGGGAGGGATGGGGAGGTGGGAGGGAGGTGAGGTGTCAGAGGGGAGGTGCTGGGGAGGGGAGAGAGGAGGTGCTGGGGGAGGCGAAAGGATAAGGAAGCACTTGCCTGCAAATGACGTTGTAGGAAATTGTGTTGAAGAGAAGGAAGTGAATGAGGCAGGAAGGAGGAGGAAAGAGGAGGGGGGAAGAGAAGGAAGAGGGGAGGAAGAGGAGGTGAGGAGAAGAGGAAGAGGAGGAAGAGGAGGAGGAAGAGAAGAGGAGGAGGAGGGGGAAAAAGAGGAAGAGACTAAGAGGGAGGAGTGGGGGTAGAGGAGGAGGAAGAGAAGAGGAGGAGGAATGCCACAGGTAGACACAAGAGAAGGTTCCTTCCTGAAGTAATAAGACAAATGCTAGACAGTCAGTCAGTCAGTCAGTCAGTCAGTCAGTCAGTCAGTCAGTCAGTCAGTCAGTCAATCAATCAATCACTTAGTCAGTCACGTAGTCAGCCAGTCAGTTAGTCAGCCAGTCAGTTAGTCAGCCAGTCAGTTAGTCAGCCAATCAGCCAGTCAGCTAGTCAGCCAGTCAGCCAATCAGCCAGTCAGCTAGTCAGCCAATCAGTTAGTCAGCCATATCATAAAGAGTCACCTTCACCCCCCTTTCCCTCCCCACCCCCCATGACGCAACCCCCCCCCACCCCACCCTCAGCACCCTTTGAAGCTAGCGGTTCGTGTGGCTCACCAAATCCCTCTTCTCTCTTTCACTCTTCTCCGCAACAAGTTTCTTCTCACCATCACTCCGTTTTCTATGACTTTCTTCTTACTTTCATTGGTCAATCAAACCCTCAACTGCCTTCCTATTGGTCAATCGATCCCTCAACTGCCTTCCTATTGGCCAATCAAGTCATCAACTGCCTTCCTATTGGTCCATCAATCCCTCAACTGCTGGCTTATACATGTAGTTACATAATTTCAACTGTTCTTATTGCCCAAATCAATCCCTCAACTGCCTTCCTATTGGCCAATCGATCCTCAATCAAGCCTCTCGGCTGGGCCACAATCGAGCCCTCAACTGCCTTCCCATTGGCCAATCGATCCTCAACGCTCTTCCTATTGGCCAATCGAGCCTTCAACTGTTTTCCTATTGCTGCCAATCGAGTTCCTCAACTGCTCCTTCCTATTGGCCAATCGATCTCAATCACTTTCCTACGGGCCAATCGAGCCCCAACTGCCTTCCCTATTGGCCAATCGATCCTCAATCAAGCTTCCTATTGGCCAATCGAGCCCTCAACTGCCTTCCTATTGGCCAATCGAGCCCTCAACTGTCTTCCTATTGGCCAATCGAGCCCTCACCTACCTTCCTATTGGCCAATCGATCCCTCAACTGCCTTCCTATTGGCCAATCGATCCCTCAACTGCCTTCCTATTGGCCAATCACTCAATCAGCTGTTGCCTCGTAAAGCATAAAGATAAATTGCGACAGAAAGAAAGTACAGTTTGGGTGAAAGTTGTAGAATGTCTTTGATGAAAGTCAAGTGAAGGAGAGTGTCACGATGGTGGTAGTGGTGGTGGTGGTGGTAGGTGACAGTGGAAGTAGTAGATCGTGGTGGTAGATGGTGGTAGATGGTGGTAGGTCATGGTAGTGGTAGGTGGCGAGTGATGGTAGGTGGTGATAATATATATATATATATATATATATATATATATATATATATATATATATATATATATATATATATATATATATATATATATATATATATATCTCCCACAACCCTCACCAACCATTCCAGTACCCACACACCCACCCATGGGCATATGGGTGAGTGTGTGGGTGGCAGTGGGTGAGTGTGTGGGTGGCCGTGGGTGAGTGGGCGTGTGGGTGTTTGAGCGGGCGTGTGGGTATCTAGGGACTAAAACTCACCATCACATGAACTTTAAACACCCCGAACATCCACCTGTCCAAAGTTACAGGTGTGTTGGTGGCACATATGTAATTATCTCCCACACACCTGCACACGTATGTAACTGACACATGTGCAGCACAGTTGGACACATATGTAACTCTGACACACTTGCAACACACATGGACATACATTTTTAATCTTGAAACACCTGTAGCACACATATGTAACTTGACACATATGTAACACACCTGGAAACACATATGTAAGTCTCTGACATACCTGAAGTTATGTATTTTATGATGACATGGTACACACACACACACACACACACACACACACACACACACACACTACACTCCTTGACCACCGAAGGGTCAAGACGTACCTGGCGCTCCTCTCAGAGCAGCCAGGTCAACTGTTAAGTTGGTCCATACCAACCCCCTCCTCTGAACCACTTCTCCCCACCAGAATATCAACAAGTTCTCGCCAGAAGTTACAATTTCATTTCGGAAAGGAACGGAACCAGTGTTAAACAGAGGTGAACAGTGGTGAACAGTGCTTAAGTCAGTGAGAACAACTCAACAGTAACAGTCGTATCCAAGTTAACCTTCACACAGTGAGGTCCCAGGTACCCAGTGATAACGGCCCGTGAGACCCAACAACAACCAGCGATGTGTTAATCCATCTACGATGGGAAGGCCTAAGACCAAACCTCACTCATATAACACCATCTGTGAGGGAATTACTACACCACATGTCCCTCATAACACCATATGTGAGGGAATTACTACACCACATGTCCCTCATAACACCATATGTGAGGGAATTACTACACCACGCCAGATCCTTCATCACACCATCTGTGAGGGAAGTACTACACCACGTGAGGACCCTCATAACACCATCTGTGAGGTAATTACTACACCACGTGAGGTCCCTCATAACACCATCTGTGAGGTAATTACTACACCACGTGAGGTCCCTCATAACACCATCTGTGAGGGAATTACTACACCACATGTCCCTCATAACACCATATGTGAGGGAATTACTACACCACGCCAGGTCCCTCATAACACCATCTGAGGGAACTACTACACCACGTGAGTTCGTCCTAACACCATCTGGGAGAGAGTTACTACACTACGAGTTTGCTGTTCAACACCTACATTAATCTGTATGTTCACTGTATGTTCCTTTACCTTTCTCTAATGAAGGCTTTTGTTAAACCACCAATGTATGTAATAAGTCATTTATGTCCAATGTATATTTTCAGCCTTCGGGCTGCAGAATTTTTTCAATAAACCGTTAATTATTATTATTATTATTTATTACACACACACACACACACACACACACACACACACACACACACACGACCTACTTAAATTGAAGCGTAGTTGCGTGACGAGTAAGAAATAGTCCTGTACCTCTCTGTAACACCTTGTAACACACCCCAACACACTCTCGTTATATATTAGTGCACCCTAACGCACTCTCCTCACACTAACACAAATACATGTTGAATGTTACGCACTCTTACACACTAAACACTTCTAACACAAAACAAGTTAAACACACACACACTACCGTCTTCATATCTGAGGGTTGGCGACCACAGTCCTCCACTCAAAATCCTTCTCACGCTGTTTTAACCCATCCGCATAACACGCCCTTAACACACTAACACACACCTAACACACTAACACACCCTTAACACACTAACACTGCTAACACACCTAACACACTAACACTGCTAACACACCTAACACACCCTTAACACACTAACACTGCTAACACACCTAACACACCCTTAACACACTAACACTGCTAACACACCTAACACACTAACACTGCTAACACACCTAACACACCCACACACCTCTTAATACACCAACACACCTAACACACCCTTAACACACTAACACTGCTAACACACCTAACACACCATTAACACACTAACACTGCTAACACACCTACACACCCTTAACATACTAACACACACCTAACACACCCTTAACACACTAACACTGCTAACACACCTAACACACCCTTAACACACTAACACTGCTAACACACCTAACACACCCTTAACACACTAACACTGCTAACACACTAACATACTAACACACCCTTAACACACTAACACTGCTAACACACCTAACACACCCTTAACATACTAACACACCTAACACACCCTTAACACACTAACACTGCTAACACACCTAACACACCCTTAACACACCCAACACACTTGCCAAACCACCACGAACGCCCTTAGTTGTCGATACATGACATCTAAAGCACGTATTATTAACTGAAAGACAAGACCACAGTTTCCAATGGTCCTTATATCAAAGAATAACAACGGTGTAGTAAATATTTGTCCAGTTTAACGTTAGTCTCTGTGTAATTTTGACGCCATCTTTAGTTATTAGGAGTGATAGGATAGTTTGATACGTTCTCACATCACCAGTTAGGAGGAAAATTTAAGTTGTGAACCTTTGAGAATCCATCTTTGTGTGGTAGCTTAATTGAGTCAGTTAACGTTCTCTAGGGACAAACACTCACAAACACAGTAAAACAACAACAAACAACGCCATCTTGAGTAGCCCAAGTTTGTAGAGTGATAAAACAAAAACTAACAACAACAACAACAAACAAACGCACACCAAAAAACAACAACACCAACACACCAAAACAATAACAAACAAACGCACACCAAAACAACAACACCAACACACCAAAACAATAACAAACAAACGCACACCAAACAACAACACCAACACCAAAACAATAACAAACAAACGCACCAAAACAACAACACCAACACACCAAAACAATAACAAACAAACGCACACCAAACAACAACACCAACACACCAAAACAATAACAAACAAACGCACACCAAAACAACAACACCAACACCAAAACAATAACAAACAAACGCACCAAAACAACAACACCAACACACCAAAACAATAACAAACAAACGCACCAAAACAACAACACCAACACACCAAAACAATAACAAACAAACGACCAAAAAACAACACACCAAAACAAAAAAAACAACAAAACACCAACACCAAAACAATAACAAACAAACACACAAAACAACAACACCAACACACCAAAACAATAACAAACAAACGCCATCTTGAGTAGCAAAGTTTGTGAAGAGAAAAACAAAACAAAAACAAAACATAACAAAAGGAGGAATCTGGAGACGGAACTTGTCTTCCTGGGTCACAGTGAAGGTGGTTGAGGAGGAGGAGGAGGAGGAGGAGGAGGGTCACAGTGAAGGTGGTTGGAGGAGGAGGGGAGGAGGAGGAGGAGGTCACGGTGAAGGTGGTTGAGGAGGAGGAGGAGGGATCCGGTGAAGGTGGTTGTGAGGGAGGAGGAGGAGGAGGGTCACGGTGAAGGTGGTTGAGGAGGAGGAGGAGGAGGGGTCAGAGTGAAGGTGGTTGAGGAGGAGGAGGAGGAGGGTGGGCACGGTGAAGGTGGTTGAGGAGGAGGAGGAGGAGGTCAGGGTGAAGGTGTTGAGGAGGAGGAGGAGGAGGGGTCACGGTGAAGGTGGTTGGGAGGGAGGGGAGGAGGAGGGGTCACGGTGAAGGTGGTTGAGGAGGAGGAGGAGGAGGGGTCACGGTGAAGGTGGGTTGAGGAGGAGGAGGAGGAGGGGTCACGGTGAAGGTGGGTTGGAGGAGGAGGAGGAGGAGGGGTCAGGGTGAAGGTGTTGAGGAGGAGGGAGGAGGAGGGGTCATGGTGGGAAGAGGAGGAGGAGGGAGGAGGAGGTCAGGGTGAAGGTGGTTGAGGAGGAGGAGGAGGAGGGGTCACGGTGAAGGTGGTTGAGGAGGAGGAGGAGGAGGGGTCACGGTGAAGGTGGTTGAGGAGGAGGGAGGAGGAGGGTCACGGTGAAGGTGGTTGAGGAGGAGGAGGAGGAGGGGTCACGTGAAGGTGGTTGAGGAGGAGGAGGAGGAGGGGTCAGGTGAAGGTGGTTGAGGAGGAGGAGGAGGAGGGGTCACGTGGGAAGGTGGCTGGAGGAGGAGGAGGAGGAGGGGGTCATGGTGAAGGTGGCTGAGGAGGAGGAGGAGGAGGGGCTGGGAGGAAGGGGGTTGAGAGGAGGGGAGGAGGAGGGGTCACGGTGAAGGTGGTTGAGGAGGAGGGAGGGAGGAGGGGTCACGGTGAAGGTGGTTGAGGAGGAGGAGGAGGAGGGGTCAGGGTGGAAGGTGGGGTTGGAGGAGGAGGAGGAGGAGGAGGAGGAGGAGGAGGGGTCACAGGAAGGTGGTTGAGGAGGGGAGGAGGGGTCAGGGTGAAGGTGAAGGAGGAGGAGGAGGAGGAGGGGTCACGGTGAAGGTGGTTGAGGAGGAGGAGGAGGGTCACGGTGAAGGTGGTTGAGGAGGAGAGGAGGAGGAGGGGCTGACGGTGAAGGTGGTTGAGGAGGAGGAGGAGGGGCCGCAGTGAAGGTGGCTGAGGAGGAGGAGGAGGAGGAGGTGTTACTGTGGAGAGGGAGGTGATACTGTGGAGAGGAGGAGGAGGAGGAGGTGCTACTGTGGAGAGGAGGAGGAGGTGCTACTGTGGAGAGGAGGAGGTGCTACTGTGGAGAGGAGGAGGAGGAGGAGGATGGAAGAGAGAGAGGAGGAGGAGACGACGTAGAAGAGGAATGAGTCGTAAGTTTTTAACCTTCAAGGAATTTCCCGTTATGTGATCGACTTTCTCCCCACGACCGACACACACACACACACGAGGCGGTTTACTACCTAAACATTCACCCCCCACCCCCCAGACACTCAAGATTTTTTTTTTACAGATTGCCCTGGAGGGGGGTAGTTTATTGGGCACCCCCTTACATCCTGTGCAAGGTGAAGCGCAGAAGCGTCCACCCCAGACACTCAAAGACACGACCAGATACCCCCAGCTCCACCCCAGGACCACCCAAACACCACTTTAAAGAGCTTCCTGAGATAATAAAACTCCGCCTGGTGACATCATTTATCACACCGATATTAACTTACCCAGCAGTACCTCTTCATACTATGAGCACCACTCAAATATTACAATTACAGGTGGTCCAAAATGAAGCCCTAAGATTCGTCATAGGTGAAAGATACCCCTTCACCAGAACCACAGCCGAGATACATAGAGACCTGAGAATAAAACCCACCAACCAGCAGCTGCACACCCTGGCCAGCAGAGTCTGGCAAAAGATAGAACGATCAGAGCAAGAACTCCTTCAAAGACTCCCACCAGATAACGACAACAACCATACATGGTTCCCAAAAAGTTACAAATCTCAAAAGATCCATTACCACCCCCGATCTATACGGCCAGGCAATAGACAACCTCCCTAGACCAACATCCGCCAGTAGGGTCGGCGGAATATGAAATAAGGCCCTTAAAACACCCATGGGTAGGATGTCTAGTGCCTGTACCGACAGACAATAACTAACCCATGACAGCCCGCCCTCTCTTACCTTCTCGTAAATTTCTTTAATTTCCGAACTATAACTTCCTTCCCCCACCTCTAATCTCCTTTCACCCTTCCTTTCTCTCTCTCTCTCTCTCTCTCTCTCTAAAAAAAAAAAAAAAACCCAGCACCTCCCTGGGACCACCCCAAAGAAGCCCTTCAGCTCCCCTCGAAATACCCCTAGCCTCCCACCCCAAGCACCCTCATCTCCCACCCAAACACCCTCACCTCCACCCCAAACACCCTCACCTCCCACCCAAACACCCTCACCTCCCCTGAAACACCCTCACCTCCCCTAAAACACCCTCACCTCCCCACCCAAACACCCTCACCTCCCACCCCAAACACCCTCCACTCCCCAAACACCCTCACCTCCCAAACACCCCTCACCTCCCACCCAAAACACCTCCCCTCCCCACCCAAACACCCTCACCTCCCAAGCACCTCACCTCCCCACAAACACCTCCTCCCACCCAGAAACACCCCTCCACCTCCCCACAAACACCCCTCATCTCCCTCAAACACCCTCACCTCCCTCCAAGCACCCCAGGCTCCCTCCAAACACCCCCCGGCCCCCCAAAACACACCCCCAGGCCCCCAAAACACGCCATTCTGTCTCAGCCGCCCTCGTAACAGTTACACGTTCTAAACTTTCTTATGCTGACCGATTTCCGTAATACGTGTGTGTGTGTGTGACCTAATTTCTCTTATCAGCTGTTTTCCGGGGGCAGTTGTGGGTCTTAATGCCTGTGTGGGTATTAGTGCCCAGTGGATAAGAGTGCCATTGGACGTCAGGTCAGATCAAGGTCAGGTCAAGGCAAGTCAGGCTACAGTAGACTTGATCAGGTCAGGTTAAATTAATATAAACTTGGTTTGGTCAAGCTGCAGTAGTCTAAGTCAGGTTAGGCTAAACTAGACTACAGTAGGTCAGGTCAGGTCAGGTCAGGCTACAGCAATACTAAACTAGACTTGAGAGGTCAGGTCAGGTCATGTGAGAGGAGCGACTCAAGCAAGACCTGTTCCACATTGTTTTGGTTCTACCGTTCAGTTAATAACTCTGACCTACTTAATGACGCCATAGTGTGTTTACATAGACAACTCCAATCTTTGTTTACATCTGACGTCATAGTGTTTACATAGACAACTCCAATCTTTGTTTACATCTGACGTCATAGTGTTTACATAGACAACTCCAGTCTTTGTTTACATCTGACGTCATAGTGTTTACATAGACAACTCCAGTCTTGTTTACATGTGACTCCCAACCACGTGCTTTTGTTATTGTTTATGTTATTGTAGATATTTGTTTGTCTACTTACTCCATAGTATATTGTTGTCGGTATTATTATTGTAAATTGTTCCCGTGTGTGTGTGTGTGTGTGTGTGTGTGTGTGTGTGAGTGTGTGTGTGTGTGTGTGTGTGTTTACCTGAGCCACAAGATTAACTAAATGAAGATGAATTTGGCTTCAGGTGTCACCGACCCTTTTAACGCATGTCTCCCACACCTGTTAGATTACAGGTGTTGTGGCTAATCACCTGTCTCACACACACACACATCTGCCAGGTTATAGTATTAAATCCATATATAATATATACCAACGTGACGACACACCTGCAAGGGTACACCCGCAGGCCAACACACACACACACCTGCAAAACCATATAATCAGATACATGAACTAGGACTAACACCTGTAAAAATCTACTGTACACACCTGTCAGCCTAACCACACCTGCTGCACTGCATCATCAAATCCCCCAAATTATACACCTGTCAGACTCATCACACCTGTCGACCTCCAAAACACACCTGCTAGATCACATCTGGTTCTCACATCACCAGTTAGGAGGAAAATTGAACTTAGGAACGAACCTCTGAAGGGAATTCGGTATTTTGATCTTAAGGTAAATTTTTTGAGATGAATGAATATTGAGAGGGAAAACTGCACACGTATTTGTCTGTCTATCTCGCTCTCACTGTTTCTCGCTGTGTGTGTGTGTGTGTGTGTGTGTGTGTGTGTGTGTCTGCATTTTACTCTCTCTAGATTAGTAGAAGCGTCAGTTTTGGTTGAATCTCTCTCTCTCTCTCTCTCTCTCTCTCTCTCTCTCTCTCTCTCTCTCTCTCTCTCAATTTCTTTCTCTCTCTCTCTCTCTTTCTACCTCTATCCAACTCTCTCAGTAATAAACTACTGTATTACCCTCCGAAGCAACACACCCTGACACACCAACGCACTCTTAACATCCCCCTAACGCACTCCAACACACCCAACGTATTCTAACACCCTCAACTCACTTTAGCACCATATAAACACTGTAACAACCCCAACGCACTCTTAACTCACTCAAATAAACTTTTACCATCCCCAACGCATTAAAACACCCCTTAACGCACTCTTACACCACAAATTCACTCTTAACCCATTCAAACACACTCTTAACACCCCCAACACACTCTAACCTAAAAATTCCTCCCCCGAATGATATTTTTCAATGCTCGAGGATAATAATATTTTGGTAAGAGATGGAGATGGGAAATAGAAGGTGGTGGGAGATATTGCTTTGGAAATTAAATAGTGGATGATTTTAGTGGACAAGTGGAGGAAATTTAGTGGATGAGTGGATGGTTTCCGTAGATCAGTGGATGAATTTAAAGGTGGATGAAAGTAAGCAGTGTTGTGGGTAAAATAAGACGAGGTGTGTGTGTGTGTGTGTGTGTGTGTGTGTGTGTGTGTGTGTGTGTGTGTGTGTGTGTGTGTGTGTGTGTGTGTGTGTGTGTGTGTGTGGGATGGGTGTGTGTGTGTGTGTGGGATGGGTGTGTGTGTGTGTGATGGGTGTGTGTGTGTGTGGGATGGGTGTGTGTGTGTGTGTGTGTGTGTGTGTGTGTGTGTGTGCGATGGGTGTGTGTGTGTGGTGTGTGTGTGTGTGTGTGTGTGTGTGTGTGTGTGTGGGTGGTGGGTGTGTGTGTGTGGGTGGTGGGTGTGTGTGTGGGTGGTGGGTGTGGGTGGTGGGTGTGGTGGTGTGTGTGGGTGGTGTGTGTGTGGGTGTGGGTGGTGGGTGTGGTGTGGGTGGTGGGTGTGTGAGATGGATGTGTGGGTGGTGGGTGGAAGGGGGTGTGAGGGGGTGTGTGAGATGTGGATGTATGGGAGAGGGGTGGGGAGGGTATGGGAGAGGGGTATGGGAGAGGGGGTGTGAGATGGGGGTAGGACCAGTGCATTATGGGTCCCTGGCAACTTAACAAGGAAAAATGATGGCCCTAGGAGAAGTGGAGACCATCCTGGGAGGAAAAATGCATTTCCTTCGGGCCAACTGCTGTGGTATTTCCGGGAAAGCATAATGGAAGAGGGTGAACTTGAGGCTCTCCTGGGGAAAAAAGCGGGGGGGGGGGTAATTGCTATGAACTTTATAGATCTCATGCTATCCTGAAAAAAAAAAGATTGGTTTTGGGGAAGAGTGGTATGAACTTAAGGAATCTGAGGCAATCCTGGGAAAAAAAATACCGAAAAGAGAAGAAACGTTACCCCCAAAACATAATGTAATCTTTAAAAACTCGAGGCTATCACAGGAAAAAAAATCAAGAATTCTCGGAAGAAATAATTTTTCCGGGATGAAATATTCCACTAAGGGTAAAATTAGGCAACTTGAGGTTAGATTAGGTTAGGTTAAATTACGTTATATTTAGTCAGGTTATGTTAGGCTTAGTTAGATTAGATTAGATTAGGTTAAGTTAGACTAGGTTAGATTACGTACAATCAGATTAAAATCACATAAGAATAAACCAGATTAAAATTATTTCACCAGATTAGATTCAAATACCAAATCATTAAATCAACTGAACTAAACTGAGATGACCAAATTTTCACCGAGTCTTGTGTCAATAAAACGTAAATACACCAATAACAATTTCTTTCTTGGTGAACACTGTGGCTGGTGAGGGCATGGGAGCGTGTACACCTGGGGGAAACCTATCACCTGTTAATTACTTTAGCTTTTACCTGGTGAGTGATTAGCGGGTCTCAGGTAATACCACGGTGATTAGGCTTTGAACTACCATGTTTTTTTTTAAGGCGTGTTGGGTTAGGTTAGTTTTTTGAGTAGTTATGATTTTTGTGGTTAGTGGTAGTGGGAGGGGGGGAGGTGGGTGGGTAGTGGGGATAGGGGAGGGTAGTGGTGGGGGGACGAGGGTATGTCAGGGTATACACGTCATATTGGCATACCCAGACAGGAACTATACAGGTGACAGAGCTAATGAATAACACCTGTTTATTATTGTCATACCTGGAGGTGTTATAATGCTGAAATAAGTCTTGTGTGTGTGTGTGTGTGTGTGTGTGTGTGTGTGTATGTGTGTGTGTGTGTGTGTTGACAGTTTGCTAAGCTATGGCTCTTGTCTGTCTGTCTATCATCTGTTTGTCTGTCTAATTTGTTGTTTCCTGATAATTACTGTCTGTCTGTTTATCTGTCTATTTAGTCACTTTTAAATATTTCACGCGTCTGTCTATCATCTGTCTCTCTCTCTTCCTGTCTCTTATCTATCCCATTTTCTGTCTCTCTTATCTCTCTCACTCACAGCCTCTCCTTATCTTATCTGTCCATCTACTTAATACTTGCATCCTTTTGTCTCTGTTGCTGTGCTTCCAATTTCTCTCCCCTCCCCCATCTGTCATTCATCTACCAGTATAAGCATCTACCAGTAACACCCACCAGTAATACCCACCAGTACCACCATCGACCAGTAATACCCACCAGTACCACCATCGACCAGTAATACCCACCAGTACCACTATCTACCACGATTCCCGGTACACCGTCTCTCTACCAGTAACAGATAACAATGGTGTTTATATAACCGGAAAGCTGTCTTATTCATGTGAGTATCGATAACACACACACACACACACACACACACATTCAAAGTTACACACATATACACAATCAACCTGCAAATTCAAATTCAAACTTAGACAGACAGACAGACAGACAGACAGACAGACACACACAAAGACACACATACACATACACACACACACACACACACACACACACACCAGGTAAGGAGACCGGATACGTTCATTGCACACACGCGACAACGGCCGGGTTGTTAACGTGTGAGTCCTGCCAGCAACATTCGAGTGTCTACCGGATACAGTGTGTGTGTGTGTGTGTGTGTGTGTGTGTGTGTGTGTGTGTGTGTGTGTGTTTGAATATGCAGGTGTATGTGTGTACGTGTTAATGTGTGTAAATTTGAATATGTTAAGTACGTGTGTGTGTGTGTGTGTGTGTGTGTGTGTGTGTGTGTGTGTGTGTACAGATAAACTTATCACCCACCTCAAACATCCTCGCTTTAGGGCGCTGTAAGCAAGCATTTGGGGGGAACGACATGCAGTGTATGTAGATATACGTGTGTGTATGTATGTTGTGTAGTCATCCAGAGAGAGTGTGTGAGTGTCTAGGTGTATGTGTATGCGTGTGGATATGTCTATGTACGTGTCATACCAAAATGTGCACAGATACACTTTTCAGACGTCATCTTAGCTTCAGGAAACGTTGCAATGTGCTGGGAACCTCCTGAGTTGCACGGTGATCGCTTTTCCCTGTCATCTTCAACTGGTGTTCCTCAGGGCGAGACGCTGGGGTTCTCTCTGTTGCCTTAACCTTCACCTAACTTGTAAAATCGTGAATTTGGTCAAAAAAAATAAGAGGAGGAAGAATGATATAAAAAAAGGGATGAAAATAGTACAAGAAATGGTATTATGTGTCTGTGTGTGTGGAGGGGGCAGGGGAGAGGGGGGAGGTGGATGATGCGTGCTGGTGGAGCCCTCTGTGTGCAGGGCGGCGAAGCACAGGTTAAGGGTACAGACAGTCTCTCTCTCCCACCTGGGAATGTCCACAACAGAACAAGTGTATCGTGATTTCTTCCTACACTCGCGCGACCGTTCCGCCTGTGCACGGATGGCAGAAAGGAGAGCCAGGAGGAGGAGTTCCCGCACCGTGACGGCATGATGCAGAGTTGGAAGGATAACCTGGTAAGGTGGATAGTGGCGGCGGCATTGTTGGGGGGCTTGGTGGTGGTAGTGGTGGTTCTGGTGGTGGTAGTGGTGGTGGACGGAGGTAAGGTTGCCTAGCCTGGGACGAGCGGCCATGGAAGGTTTCAAGGTTACGGCCACGGTGTTCATTGGTGGGGTCTGTATTTTAGCTATGATACGGCCTCATCCCTTCACGCTATTTGCTCTAACGCCTGCGAGAGAGTGTGAGTGTGTGTGTCTGTGTGTGTGTGTGTCAACGTTCCGACGGGGGTGCCAGTAGGGGGGGTGTGAGGGGAGAGGGGGTGTGTTGGTAGAGGTGAAGGTTCTCTCAGTTGGGTGTGCGGGCGGTGGGGGGCGGGTGAGGAGGAGGGGGGTGACGCTGTGAGGGGCGGGTAGAACTGAAGACTAGAGCCCAGCTAGCCAGGGCCTCACATGTCAACAACGCTGAAAGGGAGAGTGAGGGAGGGAGGGAGTGAGGGAGGGAGGGGGAGAGTAATGGAGGGGGTGAGGGAGGGAGGGAGAGGTAGGTGCGCCAGCTGGTATAACACCTGTTGAAGACTACAACCTACAGCCTTCTCCCTTCTTCTCCCCCTCCCTCCCTCACCCCTTTCCCTCACTCCCTCCCTCACTTGCCGCCCCCCAGGTAGCCACACGGTCGGGGCGGCGCCGGGTGGGGTGTCGTGGGCGGCAAGCCGACAAGCACACCACAGCCAGACCGCCCGCCCCCTGCCCAGCCTTGCCGCCCACCCCCGAGGCTCACCTTCTATGATGTCCTGGTGACTCATACCGGTGCCCTAGTGTGTCCTGGTGACCCACAGTGTTTCCTGGTAACCCACAGTGTGTCCTGGTGACCCACAGTGTGTCTTGGTGACCCACAGTGTGTCCTGATGACCCACAGTGTGTCCTGGTAACCCACAGTGTGTCCTGGTGACTCATACCGGTGCCCTAGTGTGTCCTGGTGACCCACAGTATGTCCTGGTGACTCATACCGGTGCCCTAGTATATCCTGGTAACCCACAGTGTGTCCTGGTAACCCACAGTCTGTCCTGGTGACTCATACCGGTGCCCTAGTGTGTCCTGGTGACCCACAGTGTGTCCTGGTAACCCACAGTGTGTCCTGGTGACCCACAGTGTGTCCTGGTGACCCACTGTGTGTCCTGGTAACCCACGGTGTGTCCTGGTGACTCACGGTGTGTCCTGGTAACCCACGGTGTGTCCTGGTGACCCACAGTGTGTCCTGGTAACCCACAGTGTGTCCTGGTGACCCACGGTGTGTTCTTATGACCGTGGACACACCGGGACAAAGTGTTGGTCACCATAAGAACATAAGGAGTCTGCAATAGGCCGGTTGGCGGCTCCTGTCGAGAGTTACTACCACTCTCTATCATCCATGAATCTATCCAGGATGATAGAGAGTGGTAGTAACTCTCGACAGGAGCCGCCATGCACAGGCCAACCGGCCTATTGCAGACTCCCTATGTTCTTATAGTGACCAACACTTTGTCTTGGTGACCCACACTGTGTTCTAGTCTTTCCTGGTGACCCACACTGTGTTCTAGTGTGTCCTGGTGACCCACACTGTGTGTTCTGGTGACCCACACTGTGTTCTAGTGTGTCCTGGTGACCCACACTGTGTTCTAGTGTGTCCTGGTGACCCACACTGTGTGTTCTGGTGACCCACACTGTGTTCTGGTGTGTCCTGGTGACCCACACTGTGTTCTAGTGTTTCTGGTGACCCACACTGTGTAGTCTGTGGTGACCCACACTGTGTTCTAGTGTGTCTGGTGACCCACACTGTGTTCTAGTGTGTCCTGGACCCACACTGTGTGTTCTGGTGACCCACACTGTGTTCTAGTGTGTCCTGGTGACCCACACTGTGTTCTAGTGTCCTGTGACCCACACTGTGTCTCTATACTGTCTGTCTGGTGACCCACACTGTGTTCTAGTGTGTCTTGGTGACCCACACTGTGTTCTAGTATGTCTTGGTGACCCACACTGTGTTCTAGTGTGTCCTGGTGACCAACACTTTGTCTTGGTGACCCACACTGTTTCTGTGTTCTAGTGTGTCCTGGTGACCAACACTTTGTCTTGGTGACCCACACTGTGTTCTAGTGTTTCCTGGTGACCCACACTGTGTTCTAGTGTGTCCTGGTGACCCACACTGTGTTATAGTGTGTCTTGGTGACCCACACTGTGTTCTAATGTGTCCTGGTGATCCACACTGTGTCCTTGTGACCCACACTGTGTTCTGTGATCCACACTGTGTGTCCTGGTGACCCACACCGTGTTCTAATGTGTCCTGGTGACCCACACTGTGTTCTAGTGTGTCCTGGTGACCCACACTGTGTTCTAGTGTGTCTTGGTGACCCACACTGCGTTCTAATGTGTCCTGGTGATCCACACTGTGTCCTTGTGACCCACACTGTGTCCTGGTGATCCACACTGTGTGTCCTGGTGACCCACACCGTGTTCTAATGTGTCCTGGTGACCCACACTGTGTTCTAGTGTGTCCTGGTGACCCACACTGCGTTCTAACGTGTCCTGGGACCCACACTGTGTTCTACCCACACTGTTCCAGTGTGTCCCAGACCCACACTGTGTCCTGGTGACCACACTGTGTTCTAGTATAGTTTTGGTGACCCACACTGTTCCAGTGTGTCCTGGTGACCCACACTGTGTTCTAGTACTGTATGTCTTGGTGACTCCACACTGTGTTCTAGTGTGTCTTGGTGACCCACACTGTGTTCTAGTATCTTGGTGACCCACACTGTGTTCCAGTGTGTCCTGTGACCCACACTGTGTTCTGTGTGTGTTCGTGACCCACATTGTGTTCTAGTATGTCTTTGGTGACTCCACACTGTGTTCCAGTGTGTCCTGGTGACCCACACTGTGTTCTAGTGTGTTTTAAGACCCACACTGTGTTCTAGTATGTCTTGGTGACCCACACTGTGTTCCAGTGTGTCCTGGTGACCCACACTGTGTTCTAGTATGTCCCAGACCCAAACTGTGTCTCTAATGTGTCCTGGTGACCCACACTGTGTTCTGGTGACCCACACTGTGTTTCCTGTGTGTCTCAGTAATTGTGTTCTAGTGTGTCCTGGTGATCCAAACTGTGTTCTAATGTGTCCTGGTGACCCACACTGTGTTATAGTGTGTCCTGGTGACCCACACTGTGTTATAGTGTGTCCTGGTGACCCACACTGTGTTCCAGTGTGTCCTGGTAACCCACACTGTGTTATAGTGTGTCCTGGTGACCCACACTGTGTTCCAGTGTGTCCTGGTGACCCACACTGTGTTCCAGTGTGTCCTGTTGACCCACACTGTGTTCTAGTATGTCTTGGTGACCCACACTGTGTTCCAGTGTGTCCTGGTGACCCACACTGTGTTCCAGTGTGTCCTGTTGACCCACACTGTGTTCTAGTATGTCTTGGTGACCCACACTGCGTTTTTTGGTGACCCACACAGAGTCTTGGTGAATAGCACATTAGTAACGTCTCCTGTATATTGTATAAACCCTCTTTAACACACACACACACACTCATCCCTCAAGCCCCTGTCACTCT
The DNA here is from genome assembly GCF_018991925.1 of Homarus americanus. Taxonomy (NCBI): domain Eukaryota; kingdom Metazoa; phylum Arthropoda; class Malacostraca; order Decapoda; family Nephropidae; genus Homarus; species Homarus americanus. The sequence continues at coordinate 711,785 of NW_024742051.1, read as the reverse complement.
CCACCTTAGGTCAAGTAATAGCTGGTACTTGAACTGTTCCACTATACCGCTATGTGAGCCTTACTGTCCGTGTGTCTGTCTGTTTATGAATGAGTTTAAATGGCTTGAATCTTTCTGTGTCTGTCTGTTTGTGTCTAAGCCTCTGTATATTCATTATCTATCTATCTATTTACAGTATCTATCTGTCTGTCTATCTATCTAGCTATTTATCTATCTATATCTATCTATCTATCTATCTATCTATCTATCCATCCATCTTGTCCGTCTGTCTATCTATCTGTATCTATCTACCTATGTAAATAAGAGAGAGAGAGAGAGAGAGAGAGAGAGAGAGAGAGAGACTGGGAGTGAGTCACCGCTGGTAGACACACAAACACCTTCATCATTATCGCTCTCAGGCGTTTATACCCAACCACCTCCTACACACCTGTCACGTTCACATCATCTACACACCTGTCAAGTACACATAATCTACACACCTGACACACACACAACAAAAACATCAAGACGAGACAGATTAATATTACATCACAAGGGTCAACATAATACTGCCAACACAAACAGAATTAACATAAGAGTATCTTTGTGTGTGTGTGTGTGTGTGTGTGTGTGTGTGTGTGTGTGTGTGTGTGTGTGTGTGTGTGTGTGTGTGACGTACATAAACTCGACAAACATATAGATGTGCAAGTGACAACAGATATGTAATTTGCACGTGTTTTAGGACAGATTACTAAGTCAGTACAGGTGTGACTGAAGACAGGTGTGTAATAAAGGGTAATTAACTCAATACAGATGTGACTGAAGACAGGTGTGTAATAAGGGTAATTAACTCAGTATAGATGTGACTTAAGACAGGTGTGTTAATTACCACATGTGTTAGGACAGGTAATTTCAACTTTATAGAAGTGAAAATGACAGGTGTGTCTAGACTACACCTGTTGAGAGGAATAGGTGGTGGAACAGGTAAATATTTTAATCACCTTTCCCATTAACATCTGTGTGATGAATGAAGTAGTTCCCGGATGTTGGGAGGGAGGGAGGGAGGGAGGGAAATGGGGAAGACGGAAGAGGGGAGGGGAAGGGGGAGGGATGAAGGAGAGAGCGAATGAAGAAGGGAGGTGGGGAAAGAAGGGAGGATGTAGGAAAGGAGAGAAAAGAGAAGGGGTAGGGAGGGTAGGGGAAGTAGAAAGGTAGGAAGGAGGGAAGGAAAGAAGAGGGAGGAGGTGAGATAGAAGGGAGGGAGGGAGGAGGGAGGAAGGGGGAGGAGAAGAGAGGAACTATGCCTGCCATATAATACATGACAGGGAGGTAAGGAGAGGAGGGAAGGAGGGGTAGGGAGTTAGGGGAAGGGAAGGAGGAGAGGGAGAAGAGGGCGGTATCTTCCTGTGGCGTTGTATTACGAGAGAGAGAGAGAGAGAGAGAGAGAGAGAGAGAGAGAGAGAGAGAGAGAGAGAGAGAGAGAGAGAGTCACCAGATCATACCAAGATAAATTACCCCCTGAGCCCTTACCAACCCTTGCCCTTAGTTCTTCCCTACCATCAGCCCTTAACAACCCCAACCAGCCCTCAGCCCTGTGCCCTTATAAGTGAAACCGATAACGTATATTAAGTGATATTTATGACTTTAATAATTGTAAGTGTAAACGTGTAGGACTGTGGTTGGCACCCCCTTACTTATATAAGTATAGGGCCTAGGTTGTTGGCACTATCTACTTATGGCACTCCTACTTATAAAAGAGTAGGCCCTGAAATACTGCTTTTGGCACTATCTGTTTAAAGGCACCCTACTTTATATACTGGCACTATATACTTATGGCACTCCTACTTATAACAGGATAGCACTACTTTAAGCAACCTACTTTGTGTGTATATACTTATAAGAATGTGAATATGAGATACCATGTATATGAGAATCTATTTACCTTTATATTTACTAATCCAATTTACTCTAAATCTAATCTAATCTAATCTAACCTAATCTAACCTAACCTAACTTAACCATACCCAACCCAATACTAGCCCAACCCAACCTAACCTAACCCAACCCAACCAGACCTAACCTCAACTCTCTAAATCACTAATTAATTTTTACCTTTCCATACAGGTAAGACAAGCACAGGGAGGTGGGCTGGGGGTACCTGTCCCAAACAACAACAGCGGTGAAGCTCTGGTAAGTACACTACAAGTTTAACTCTCCGAGGATAAGTGGGTTAAACCATCGTACTTAAAGGGTTAAAACTAGTCCTCAAAGGGTTAAATCTTAGTCCTTAAAGGGTGACATCTTCGATATTAAAGGGTTAAATAAGTCATTAAAGGTTAAAAGGCTAATCATCAGAGTTAAATCATCGTCCTCAAAGGGTTAAATCATCGCCCTCAAAGGGTTAAATCATCACACTCAAGGGGTTAAACCATCGCCCTCAAGGGGTTTAATCCTAGTCCCCAAAGGGTTAAATCCTAGTCCTCCAAGGGTTAAAGCATCGTCCTCAAAGGGTTAAATCATCGTCCTCAAAGGGTTAAATCATCGCCCTCAAAGGGTTAAATCATCGCCCTTAAAGGTCCAATCATCGCCCTTAAAGGGTCCACAGACACACATAGGAGAGAGAGAGCTAGTTCATACACTCACACACACACATATGGGGTAGGGAGGAGAGGAAGGAGGAATGGGGAGGAAACTAGCATGTGGGGAGGGAGAGAGGGAGGGGGAGCGGAGGGGGAGAGGGGGCAAGGGACCGGGGGAGGTAGGGAGGAGGGTGGAAGGAGGCGGTGGGTGGGGGGGGAGAGCAGTGTTTCCTGGCCGGGGTAATAATTGGAAGGGTTGGCACGCCTGTCCGCCTCAGGGAGCGTGTGACCTTGGCATTGAATCTGGAACCCCTGAGGTGCCAACTTCACCATGAACTATCCCCCCCAACACACTCCTACACCCTAAAAATACACCCACACCTACACCCTATTTCCCCCACACACACCCCACACATCAAGGGAATAAAGCCAAGCCAGTTTTGTTTTTTCCCCCCGAAGCCGGTCGTGGTAGACTCAGAGCGGTGGACAATGTTGGAGGATAAACCCGACGCTTCTGCAGCACCCGACCAAATGTGTAGTGTGGGGAATGTTATACGAAAGCGACGTTGCCATATTTCCCCTCAACATTCACCCATGCATTCTGTACATACAAACATTCTATTTCTCATTGCATTACCCAAAGGAAGAATGATTATCAACACCTAACATTTTATCTTAGTTTTTCTCTCTATAAGGTAGAAGGAAACACCGATTGAATGTGATAACAATTATATATGATGACTCGAGTCCTTCTTGAAACTAAATGAGACATAAATGCGGATTCACTGATTTATGTATACGAAAACGTCAACACAGATCCGGATTCATTTGTATTGTATGGTGATTTTATTCGTATCAACTGAGTATATTTAAGTAGAGATACGAGTCTTTTAAGTACAAGTTAGAGATATAAGTACACTTAAGTGCACAAGTGTCAAGAGAGAGAGAGAGAGAGAGAGATACTTCCTTTAAAATAATAAGGAAGTGTATGTCTGATCTCTCTCTCTCTCTCTCTCTCTCTCTCTCTCTCTCTCTCTCTCTCTCTCCCAATCGATCGCTGATAAGAAGAGTAGAAGGAGAGAGTGTGTGAGCGTGTGTGTAGATGGGTGTCACGACAAGAGGTGTACTCGAGGTGTAGTAAGGTGTATTCATGACACCTTAATTAATTAGTATACCTGGCCTGCTACAACTATTATTACTACTACAACAACCACCACTATTACTACTACACTTACTACCATTACAACCACTATTATCATTACTACTACTATCATCTTGCAGTATTCACACACACACACACACACACACACACACACCTTTAAAAGTGAACTTACTCTGAACACAGTGAACTCGAGACGTTGGTAACACTGTCAAGAGGGGTTGGTTCGTGAGACTAAACGCGGTGTTGGTAACGATGATTGTCTTAAAGGTGTGGTAAGTTTGGTTCACTGGTTCTGTAGGTGATGGTAGTAGTGGTTGTGAGTGGTAATAGTGGTGGTTGTGGTGGTGGCAATGACAAGGTGTAGTTGTGAGGTGGTGGTGGTAGTGGTGGGAGTGGTGGTGGTGATGCGATGATGATGATGATGATGATGATGATGATGATGATGATGATGGGGTCGGGGTGGGTATTGCAGGAGGGGTGAGGGAAGGGCGTGAGAGTGTGGTCACGAGTTTGATGGGGGAAGAGGGAGAGAGGGAGGAGGAACTGCCCTCCTCACCTACCGCTGGAGGGGCTGGAGGGAGGAGGGAGGGAGGGAGGGAGGAGGGAGGGAGGGAGGGAGGGAAGGAGGGAGGGAAGGAAGACTGGTTATGGCGGTGGTGATGGGGGAGAAAGTGTAGGTCAAGTTGGGGTAGTGGGGGTGTTGCAAGTAGGGGTGGGGTGGGGTGGGGTGGGGGGATTCACTTACCAATGTATAGATGGGGTAGTGGCAAAGGTGTTACAGATATAAAGAACAGGTACGAGGTACAGATATATATTAAGTACAGGTACAGATAAAGTATAATTAAAGGTGTAAAGTACAGGTATACAGTACAGGAATACAGGTACAAAATACAGGAATTTAACAAGATTTTGGGTGTGAAAAATGCGTTGAGGTGGAGAGAGGAATGTTGAATGTGGGAGAGGCGAGGGAGGGAGGTAAGGAAGGGGGGGTAAGGGGGGATTAAGGGGGGTAAGGGGGGTAAGGAGGGAAGGAAGGAGGGGAGGAGGGTGGAGGGAAGAGGAGGAAATTACTGTGAATTAAGCCTTAGGTCCGGGATTCTTACGTTAAAATATTAAGTTGTTTTTTTAGCCAAATTTAGTTTTTGTTCTTCCTGAATCAAGAGACAAAGGTGGATTCTCAAAAGCCCCTAAGTTATTTATAACTAACCTTTGAGAATCCATCTTTGTGTGGTAGCTTAAGTGAGTCAGTTAGATACGTTCTCACATCACCAGTTAGGAGGAAAATTGAACTTAGGAACCTTTGAGAATCTAGAGGTCGCGTGCTGTAGTCAAGGTTACACATAACAGAGATGAGTGGGATTTCATAATACAGGAAAAGCTGTAATAGTTTCAGGATATTTTGTTTGTTCACTACCAACAGTACAGTTACGGGTACGAGCAACGTTAAAGGTACAGACGCGAATACAGGTATAAGAGAGAGAGAGAGAGAGAGAGAGAGAGAGAGAGAGAGAGAGAGAGAGAGAGAGAGAGAGAGCCACACCTCAAAACACCCTGAGATCCACCAGCATGTGGACCTCAATCAGCTGATCTTTGCTGACAAGCATCCAGCGGGAGATAAACAAATCCGCGACCTTTTACCTGGCGTACATGTAAACATTGCCACGTGGTCACCCAATTGTCAGGTGTGTATGTGATGGTGCCCGCCCAGGTGTTATTGTTATTATTATTATTTTTATCTTTATTATTAGTATTTTGTAATTATTATTATTATTATTATTATTATTATTATTATTATTATTATTATTATTACTGTTATTATTATTATTATCATTATTATTATTATTATTATTATTATTATTATTTTTTACATAGTTGACAAAAGTCATCTTAATAAAATTTTACAAGAATTTCACCAACTCATTCCTCACACTTCATCCTCATCATCACCCACCACGCCCATAATCCTCACCACCACGCCCATCATCCACCCACCACGCCTATCACCTTCACCAAAACGCCCACATTTTCTCTCGTTTCCTGTTGTATTGTCTCTCTTAAAAATCATTGTCGCTTTCCGAATTCCTACGTCACACACACACCCGCACACCCACCCACCCACCCACACACACACACGCGCACACACACACATACACACACAGGTGGTTCAGGTAGAAAGGTAGGTAGGTAGGTTAATTAGTCTCTCTCTCTCTCTCTCAAGTAGTTAGGTTAGGTTAGTGTGCTCTCTCTACTCCAAAACTAGGTGTGTGTGTGTGTGTGTGTGTGTGTGTGTGTGTGTGTGTGTGTGTGTGTGTGTGTGTGTGTGTGTTGCAAGGTTGAGGGAAACGAGAAATTTACTCAATTTTAGCTGGTTTTGAGTAATGGAAGGGGGGGAGGGAAGAGAGAGAGAGGAAGGGGAGAGGAGGGATATGGAGAAGGGAGAGAGGGAGGAAGGGGAGAGAGGGGAGTAAAGAGAAAGGGGAGATGAAAGGAGAAAAGGGAAGAGGGATGTAAAAAAACAAGGAGTGATATTGGGGTAGGGGGTGAGGGAGATAAGGTGGGGGAGGGGTGACGTGGAGGGGGGGTAAGTCCCTGGAATAAACTCTTGAGATAAAGGTTATGTGTGGGAGAGCATTACCAGGATAGGTCACTACTGGCTCTCTCTTCTCTTTTTTCTTGCTTTCTTTCTTTTTTCTCTCTCTTTTATTTGTCAATATTGTCCTAGTCTCCCTCTCTCTCTCAATCATCACCACTAGTTCCATCTCTCTCTCTCTCTCTCTCTCTCAGGTAAAGTCAGCGTGGGAACCCCAGTCAGGTATTGCTACACTCGCCACTGGACGGAAACCCCGAGTGAATATTGCTGGAGGGTGTAGGAAGAGAGGCAGTGTGTGTGTGTGTGTGTGTGTGTGTGTGTGTGTGTGTGTGTGTGTGTGTGTGTGTGTGTGTGGTAGTGTGAGTGTGGTGGTGATGATGGCGTGGCGGCGACGTGGGCGTGATAACAGCGGCAGGACTGGAGGAGTGAGTGAGTGAGTTAGGAAGTTAGAAGGAGGCAGGGAGGAGGAGGAAGA